>NC_134405.1:205712550-206012550 GCF_038048845.1 Mixophyes fleayi
TTTCAGCAATTTTGCATATTTTATTCTTGGAATCTCTTGTTTGTGCAGGTCTCCAAAGATCATACATATATTAATATATTAGCTATGTTTTCTTTATGTTTACACATTCTACTAAAGTTCCCTTTGAGACGCATGATACTGTTTGCTAGGCAGTAGCACTCTCATTAATACCGGAAAGAAGAGGAGTCTGCAGTTTGAATACCACATTTATTTATCCAAAACTTTGCAGATGTGCCTTTTGAACCATTGACTGAATTACCTTGAGAACTGTAGGCAAGAACACAAAGGTTGAAGAGTAATTACAGCAGGGTACCTATATACTACTATAGGTAAGCAATGCTGATGGAATTCAGAAAAAAAGCTTACAACTTTTATTTCATACTAAGACACACATATATGGTAATTATTACCATTATAATTTCCATTCTTTCACCTTAGAAACTAGACTCATCCTGCATTGTTTGTGTCTGTGGTAGTTTTGGCCTCAGTTGAATGCATTAAACATACCATTTGGAATACATAGTTGATAGTACACATGGTGCTCATATTGAACACTGAACAAACCGCAACTGCTACTTAGAATTTTTCATGTGGCCACTGGCCATTCACCACAGGAACTGGAGCCTGCTGTGTTTAAACAAACACAAAAGTTGAAACTCTCTCATTGACTTACATTTGTTTTATTTTGGTTTGTTATTCAACTGGGTTTTCATGTGGACAAACCACATGAATTTTAAACGACAAATGCTGTTGTGCAAAGAAGCCGTAAATGTTGTCTAATGATGACCTATTCATTTTCAGACTTCAACTATTTTACATACTGCTGTATGTTTAAAAAAATGTGTACAAGATTAAAAATAGTAAAAAGTCATAATAACACCCATTGATCTCAAAATTCACTAGCTCCTGTGGGACTGTTAAAATGGTTCTAATAGAGGTTATAAATGGTAAGGGAACTTAGCTATTGTTTAACCTTTGGTGTTATTTAAAATCCTTAAAAGACCAAAACAATGTTTTCATATGTAATTGTGGCTAACACATGTAAAAATATCCAATAATACATTGATCTATGCTTAAGGAGGAAGGGGTAAATCTCCCTCTAACAGTGCTTTAAGTCATACAGTGGTTTGTTCTGATCACTTTAGACCTGTCCCAACTAATTTAGATTTACTCTGTTCCCATTTAATACGAGTATCTGCTATCTGCTATAATAACTGAACTGCTTTAAGGGACGTAAGGTTTGTGTCTTTGACGTTGACGAACAGCAGTTGTGCTGCAGACTGCTTAAACTGTCCTAATTAAAACTGAGGGCATCCATGTGAATAAGTCATTTTATTTGTATCCCTTTTTGCTTCGCAGATACAGATGTAAAATTTGTTAGTGTTCGTTACCTTTAAATAAACGGGATAGAGAACTGAAAAGAGGTAAAAAGCCAGATACGCCTAGTATCATACCAATTATCCAAGTAACAAAATGAAAAACACAGCATCTGCATCGGAATTTTGACATTAGTGAAGAGGAACCACCAAATGTCATGATTAGCTGCCATTAGACAAAAAGATATAGCTTGTAAGCCTCTTGCATACATAACATTGGGGGCATACAGACCTCCCATCTACTTGCTGACTGGTCTTGTTCATAGAAACCAACAGGTTTGATACAACCCTCAACCAATGTGGCTATCTAGAGCAAATCACAGCATCCTCCTGGATTACTTGCATGAGCTACACATTTGCATTCAGCATCCATCTCCTGGGAGTGAAATGTTTTGTAATAAATACAAAGCACAGTCAATAATAACAATGCACAATTACAATTTGTCATCCTCTGCACAAGTTTGGTCATAGCTGACTGTTTGCTTGGAGTTCAGATTGGAAATCGTCACTGTAGGAACTGTGTTACTGTTAGCGATTGACACAGTTATGGAGTTATTTGTATCATGTATGTGAGAAGATGAGGAGAATGCCGTTTCTGATGAGGGCAATAAATTGTCTTTGGAATTAGTTTGCTCACTGCAGTTTTCAGCAGAAACATCTGGACAAGGCGGCACAGTCTCCAGAAGCTCTGTGGCATTGTCCTGGCATGTTGTGTGGCAATGATCACATTGGTCATCTGTTTGTATTTTCAAGAAGTCAGGTAGAACAAGGTTCTGTTTACACAGCAGTCCACGCTGGTCATCTGCCCGGCTGCTCTGGACTCTGTTAAGCATTTCTACCAATCCTAGGAGAAAAAAAAATACCAGGAACATGTCAAAATTCAGTTTGCGTTGGCAAAGGTTTAGTAGTATTATTTCCTCAGTTATTCTGACAACCAACGGCAGGTATGGTAGTGCATTCCATCTTCTTCTATACCATACCCAAAAGGTTTTTGTCTAAAGTTCTCATGTAATCATCATACAATATGCTACTCTGCAGGGTAATAATATTGTACGTACCTTCAATGTCATAGTTACGCGGATATGCTTTGTGTTTGGCTTGTGGACCTCTGCTAGGTCTGTTCACTAGGGAGATGTGATTCACATTGATAGACTTTGCTTGTGCCTGATGCTGATGGTCTGACTTAGGCATATCTAGTTCTCTAGGTTTTTCATTTGCAGTTTCTTTCTGTGTGAAGAGGAATGGTAAGTTGACTTGATTTGTAGTATACTATCAAAGACCACTATCTAAATGGGTCTCTACTGAACAGGTTTGCTGATTTTATTTGCAATTTTTCTGCATATTACCTGTTGATTTCTATTGTTAGGGTATACATTTCAACCATATATTTACCACTTTTCCCTATCTTCTTTCTGGATATTCAAAATAAGCAGTAATGTGAAAAACACTTTATTTTCAAATGGGATCAAGCTACAACAAATAGTCTGTTGCCAAGTGCTATACAGTCATGGCCAAAAGTTTTGAGAATGACACAAGTATTGGTTTTCACAAAGTTTGCTGCTTCAGTATTTTAGACCTTTTTGTCAGATGTTGCTATGGTATACTGAAGTAAAATTACAAGCATTTCATAAGTATCAAAGGCTTTTATTGACAATTACATTAAGTTTATGCAAAGAGTCAATATTTGCAGTGTTGACCCTTCTTTTTGAAGACTTCTGCAATTCACCCTGGCATGCTGTCAGGGCTGGTGTTAGGGTCCACGGCGCCCTAGGCATTTTTAAAAAAGCAGCGCCCCCCCCCCCACCCGCAAAAGTCTTACTAGCAGCAATAACCTTGCCTGTGAAGCCCTTTTTGTGCAAAGCAATGATGACTGCATGTTTTTCCTTGCCGATAGCCTTGGTTAACAGAGGAAGAACAATTATTTTAAGCACCACCCTCCTTTTAAAGCTTCCAGTCTGTTATTCTAACTCAATCAGCATTACAGTGTGATCTCCAGCCTTGTCCACGTCAACACTCTTACCTGTGTTAACGAAAAAAATCACTAACCTGTTGTCAGCTGGTTCTTTTGTGGCATGGCTGAAATGCAGTGGAAATGTTATTTTTGGGATAAAGTTTATTGTCATGGCAAAGAGGGATTGCAGTTTATTTGATCAATCTTCATGACATTCTGGAGTATATGCAAAATGCCATCATAAAAACTGAGGCAGCAGATTTTGTGAAAAATAATATTTGTGTCATTCTCAAAACTTTTGGCATTGACTGTACATGTGTAGCATGCTGGAAGTGGTGTCAAATTGTTAAATTATAAAATAACAAGTTATATAAATTACAAATCTAATGGTATTGTTCACAAAAATTGGTGTATTTGCAAAGTGCAAATAAAAGAAAAATGTTGTCCGGCGCTCAGAAACAAACAGAATTTAAAAATCACTGTGTCAGCATAAACATAAAGGAGAATTTTGTGCACAATATAGCTATATTGGGGTTAAGCTCACCTGCCGGACGTCAAGGCACCTCCTATAGGTGAGTCCCTAAGCTAGTGATACAAATTTACATTCAGGGTGTTCAGTGGTCAACTCCCAAAAAAACTAGAAAATAGTGAAAGAAAAAAAGAAAAAAAGGGCGCTTCTTTAAATTAATTTTTTTTCTTTCACTATTTTCTAGTTTTTTGGGAGATGACCACTCCCTACAAAGGTGCTGCAGGCTTTATAAGATGGAGGTTCAGGGGAAGGTTTTAAATGGAACACCCTGAATGTAAATTTGTATCACTAGCTTAGGGACTCACCTACAGGAGATGCCTTGATGCTGGCAGGTGAGCTTAACCCCAATATAGCTATATTGTGCACAAAATTCTCCTTTATGTTTATGCTGACACAGTGATTTTTAAATTCTGTTTGTTTCTGAGCGCCGGACAACATTTTTCTTTTATTTGCACTTGCACATTGGTCCTATTTGTCCTTGGCTGCCGTTTCAAATGTATTTGCAAAGAGGACAAAAATCATGGCTCATGAAAAACTAATTTAAAACTGATATATACCACTAAGCACAACAATGCCAAAAAAGTGTTTGCTCTGGATGATGACGGATTGTGGCAGTTCTGTATGCATAATGATCTAGTGACAATTACGTACTAGTCTAAGTGGCAAACTAACAAAAAATTGTGTTTTGTTATGAATACAAGACATTCAAATAAACACCAAGGGGTGGAGAATATTAAGGTGTTGTCAAATCTGCAAAACAGCACAGTGCTTTTTTACCACATAAAAGGCCTTCATTTTTAAAGCACGTAGAAGGTAAAATAAATCACTACATAAAATGGGATATCATTTGCCCATTTGAGACACAAGATAAACCACATGCACAGCACATCGCAATCAGACCAAAGCATTTAAAAGTACAAAAGCAATACATATGACATGTAAACTAAAGGCAGCCCTGCCCCGGAGACCTTACTTGAGATGTACAAGCAGCCGTACAATGGAAGAAATAAGAAAAGTTTGATTTAATGAGGGAAAGAGGTGATGTACAATTGGGGTAATAGGCAGTGACTTATGTTTTTACTTTTGTACCCCATCCACTGGAGAAGAGCAGCAAACAAGGCTTTTTTAAAATAACATCTTTTTTGAAACATTGAATGACAGATACCATGTGATTTCATAACAGGTTTAATTGCTAATCAATTATAGGCTTGTACAATGACTAGGCTACACAGCCACACCTCTACCGTTGTTTTATTTCCTAAGTGCATGTGTTAAAGTAAAAAGGCTATTGTTTGAAATCCATGCTTCCTGAACACTAATGCACTGGTTATTGTTTATCTATATAAAAGTATGAGTAGAAAGGTGTCATGAGTCACACTTCAGTTAAGAGGCTCACAATACATTACCTTAGTTTGTGGTTCAGCTCTACTTCCTCCAGTGCTTGTAATATCTTTCATATCTGCATGTTAGAAGAAAAATGGATTATCTGGTAGGTTTTCAATAGCAGCGATTAACCTAAATAATGTATATAGTAATTCTTGTGCAGTTGATATATGCTGGCTGGTTGCAGCTATAGGCTAAAAAAAAAAACCCTAATTTTTATAATGCACAAGTGATGGTAATAAATGTTTACATGTCTGTAAATAATATCTGTATAAACAGTGAGTTCAGATATAATTTCTTAGAATAGGATAGTTCTAATATAATCATTTTTTTGTAAGACAATGTGTATATTGTTAGAAATAATATGTACAGTTGATTATATATTACTGTGTAATATGAATATATATGGAATAATGCACCACTGACAGTAAATTATTATGGATATTAGACGTCAGCTATGCCTGATGCCTTTATATGGTCAGAGAACTCCTTTCTGACTGCTAATATACTTATAATTTATAAATGGTTTACATTACCCCATATATAGTTATATTCAATAGCATTGTACTGTTCATTTTACACATCTGCTTTAGTAAGGTTTTGTTTCGGTTCCAGTCACTGACTGTAAATTCGAAGGAGAAAATGAACTTCTCTATCGCCGTTTACTTATGGGATCTTACCAGTAAGGGTTTGCAGAACAAGGGTCTGACCTGCCACTTGATTCACAGAGTTGCATTGGTCTACAGCATGTGACTCACCCATCTGTTTAAAAAGAAAATATGTTACAAAAACTTAGATACACAACTCTGCTTAGATCTGATTTCTGATTAAATTATCACACAAAGAAGTTGTAGATGTGTGAACAAGACAACTTGTTAACTGAACCCTTTACATTTTGCCCTAAAGGGGTCATTTGAAATAGACAACACATTAAAAATATTATCTAAATAGGTTAAATTGGCTAACATCTGGCAGACAGATAGGAATTGCCCATTGTTTTGGAGTGTGGGCCTCAAACATCCAACAACCTTGATCAAAATCCATTAGCTTTTGACCAGTGCACTTATTGTGCCCTTTGTGATCCTGCCAGCCTGTAAAACTCTAATGACCAGGTCAGCCAATGTGTGGGCAGCTTAAAGTGGGCAAGCCCTCAGATGGGGTCACATTGAACTTGGGAGTTAATTATTTTACACTAATTAATTCTTCAAATCGCTCTTTTTTTTGTAATTAGGGAGATTCACGTATATATCTATCTCCAACCATTCTGCATAACATAATATATATAATTATAGGAGCTTGAGATTCATTATATGGTTTGACCCTCTTTTACAGCAATTAAACACAGATTTCCAATGAATGCTGCCACAGGTATACTTAGCATTAAAAACATAGTTATTTGGACAGTCCTAAATATATAATACAGTAGCGCTTGAGTGAACAGAGTAAACTTTTCCATAGATTAAAATATATGGCAGAGACATATTTTACTGGCTAATTATTATATATAATGATCCATGATTAATACAGCAGTATATTAAGAAGTCTAATATTATCTTAATTTTAATATCAAATGTATTCTATGTGTAAGTTCTAACACATGGCTTCTCAGTGAGGTATTTGGTGTGACTAGAATTCTGACTTTTCAGCAAATTAAATTTGACAAGTAACCAAGCTGCATGGACAGAAACTACAGAGAACAGCTAAACACATTTGTAAGTGGACAGATGTGATGTACAGCTACAACTTTACTTATCAGATTTATAGACACATACCCTGTAATATCTATTAAAAGCTTATTTGTAGAAAATATAAAATATTATTTGACATTATTTGAAATTTATTGAGGAATGTGCTCATTCTGGGCCTGATTCATCAAGGAACGCAAAGTAAATGCAATTTGCCGTATGCAGACAGACTCAACACACTGCAGGATACGCACAATGCATATGTGCAATATAAAGTCCTATCAGAAGGCACAGAAAAAAAACTTAAATACATTAACACCTGTTAATACTATAATCATTAATAAAAATACTAATTTATATATTTTTTTCTTTATTTTTTTACCATGAAATACATACATCAGGATCTTATTAATGCCTTGTGTACATAAAACACAGTTTTACAGTTGCTCTTAATTACAAAAACATGGCCTGGCATACATACGTGACTGTCATCATTATCAGTCTGCACTTACACCTGCCCTGTAGCTGGTGCAAGAGATACAGCTTAAAATCACATACCTGAGAGCTGCCCAGAGCTTGAATTGCACAAACGTGCGTGTGCACAACCTTTAAAGTTGTGTCTGATTGGTGTATAAATAAATATTAATATATTTCTGGTCCATGATGTAGCTACAGATCCAACATGCACTTCACAGCTCTAAACACAAACATCACCACCTCACACATATGCAACTCCACAAAACACTCCTTAAGCCTGAAGACATCGGAGCTATATGCCTTCCTCTTCACAATGGCCCACTATCAAAACGTGTATAAAGAGTCTCACATTCTAGAGTGTGCAATACAAATAAAGCACAGCATTAGCAGTTCATAGTCTATACCAGGGGTAGGCAACCTGCGGCTCTCCAGGTGTTGTGAAACTATAAACCCCAGCATGCCTTGCCACCTATCTATTGGCAAAGCATGCTGGGACTTGTAGTTTCTCAACACCTGGAGAGCCACAGGTTGCCTACCCCTGGTATATACAAACCCTCCCCTGTCTTCTCACCAACCCACATATTCAGCAGTCATATGTCTTACACCTCAAACTACCCAGTAACTATCATTAAGCAAGCAACATATACACAATGAATATAAAATGCCCCCTACATACAGATACACATGTCAAAGAGGGCACAAGGTTTAATTTATGTATTTCAAAATGTTTTGTATTGTTTATGCACCTCCTAGCACCCACCCATTCACCAACAAGGAGCATGTCCAATATGTTAAATATATGGTCAGCATAATCAGCCCCCGACTGCTCTCTCCACTACTTGTCATCACTCTTATTATAATGCAATCATATGTCACTCCAGCGACTGCCTGTCTCATGCACATCAGCCCTCCTGGTGCTTCTTCCTCACCGAGAGAGCTGGCAAAAAGAAGAGGGACAGAGGGACCATAATGCAGCCCACATATGCTTTATAGCAAATGTGTTTTATTTGAGAAGCTGTAAAAAGAAATGTCCTTTAAAATCTCCTTTAAGTTTGAATTTATTTTTGCTTTATTCGTTTTTCTTTTGTTCACCTGACATTAAATGAGGTGCACATACACAACAATGAAGTCATAACCATGGCTAGACATTGACACACGTCGTATCAGGACCGATGGAGACATCATTCCTGTATTAGCAAGTCTTATGACAGTAAAGTCTTGTACGCGGTTGATGAAACTTAAAAATTAAGGCGACCTAAATATACCGCTGGTCCTAATCATGTTTGAGGAGGATGTTAATTTTTTTCCAAGGCCAATAATGGGCAGAGCCTTACTGGCGCTTTATATTCAGACATAATCAAACCTTCTTAAAGCAAAAGCCCTGCATTATGTTTTCAATAACAGTTATATGTAAACAAACCTCAAACAAGCTTCACCACAATGATTTTCTTCATAAGGTTCACATAAAGAAGGAGACTTATAATACTGACCATACTACATATTATCTGCCATACATCTCTTTGATTTGATGTGATTGTTTGGAGTATTTTATCTCAATGGTAATCGTATTCCCGATAATCTAGAGTGTGCATCTGCATTTACATGGCATTCTGAATTTCATAGACACGCTTTTATACACGGACATGTTTAAAATAAGGTAAAGACACGTTGAAAAGATTTTAGGTGAAATCACAAAATGAATGGTAGTCAAGATCAAAAAAAGTATGTCAAACAAAAAGTGACTTGTGTTCTGAGTTTGTTTCAAAAGCAGTGAAAGTCATGCAGATGTTTCCTGCAGGAGAAACATAAGCATTGTAATTAATGTAACTGTAATTAATGTAACAAGATAGTGACTTTAAAGGTAATCTATGAAAGTACAAAACATGTTGCCGTGCAGAGCTGTATTACTTGCAAAAGTAATTGCGCCCTACTTCTCGATTTTGGGAACTGCGCTTGGACAATCAGTAAAACTTGGGTTTCATTCCAGAGGGGGAGAAAAATGCTTTGTGGATCCCCCCCTCAATGTGTCTTCTCCATTCCTTCAGTCACATTTATTACTAATCTCATTAGCATTACAAGGCACTTTTGTGCACTTAGTCCAAACTCAGCAAGGAACACCCCCAATGTGCGCACTTCCACCTATCAAAAGATGCTACATTTTACACCTTTCAAACACCGCCATCTTTGCCCACAAATGCACGCACTGTAAAACTTGCCTTCTAAAAACGTTTAAGCAAAAATGCATGCATTCATGCAAACAGTGGCATATTTTGCACCTGTCTCTCTCTAGAGCTCTGCATGTCATAGTTCTATTCTAACAACCTCCTCATAAACACAGATCAGATACTATGCAAAATAAGTTTGCAAGTAGCAAATAAGACTATTTAAAACCTGAATTTATTTTCACACCTTATTTCTAGAACAACTGCATTTGTTAAAAGAGCTCCACCCAGCTAATAAACCAACAGAACACCATCTATTAGTCCACATACCCAGTGGAGCGTTTTTTAATTGCATCTTACAAGTATTTTTTTTACATTTCTAAAGTGCATTTATACAAGCATGACACTAGAAACCATTGTTTCTAGTGTTTCTTTTACCACTGGTGTTTTTTTTATTGTGGTACAGTTTCTCCAGGAAGCCTACAATGATATAAAATACGCTAGTAAAAATATAAGTAAAACTACATATTATATATGCATTTTTACTCATGTTTTTAATAGATACATGGAAAACTCCATTGGGTATGTGGGTTTATATTGATTGCTATGATCGTACAAGAGCAATATCGCACACCTTTATATAAAGCACTCTGCTACATAATTATAATGACCTAACTTGTGATCAACATTGGGCAGGTCAACAAATACTTAATTTAGCCAATCACTTGTTTCAGCTTTCATCAGGAACACTAATGACATATGGTGAATCTTAATGTATCCAACATAAGCCAATATACATGCAGCCTTCAGGATCACCCTATTTTTCTCCCCTAATTATTAACTTGTATAACATCTGTACAAGGATTTGCATCACCAAATGAAGGGGACTGGTTGATTTATTTTGGGAAAACAATTGCTAAGAAAAAGAAAACTGCTTAGATTCCAAGCACATTGATCAAATATTGCATAAGGATAGACGGAAACAAACATAGACATAATAAATCACAATGTAAGCATCATACAAGCATTACCAAGAACACAAAACAATAGAACTAGATGTCCAAACATGTATCACCCAGCGTCCTGCACATATCAGACCATTTGTTGCATGGTTGAGAATTCAGTTATCAAAATTAAGGGTGATCAAATTACTCTGTTCCAGGACACATTTGCAGATCCGTAGTGCATGTATAGCCATTTATATTACGCCTGTTGTTTTGTACAAGCCCATCTTTCAGAATATGACCATGGTGTTACACAATGGACGGTTTATCAGATAAATTCAGTAAGATCCAAAACAGACTGCATGACATTTCATTGTCTACCATTAATATCTTTCATTTGTAGATGTTGTTAATGAAAAGTATCAAAACATCTAACAGTATCATTGTCATCGTATTGCAGGTGACAAACTCATTATGATTGGCCCTCACAGTAGTCTTATAGGGCTGCAAAGGATCTTCTTAGGATAAACCATTGCAATGAACCACATAGGCTGTTCATTAGAGTTTCTGGCACAATCAAGTATGAAAGAACAATTTTACACTGAGTTTCAGATATTGTACTGGATTGTCCTGATATTGTCCTGTATGAATGTCCTTTTAAGTATTTAGGATGATAGCTATTCAGATGCAACAATTTATTGGTAGCTGTAACTTTGTGATACACAGTCATTTGTAATGAACTGCACAGAGATTGCACAATGTTAAGATCCAAAAAGGCAATCTCCCTCTCCTGTACCTCACTTGTCAATTTCAAGTTAATAGAGTTCGAATTCAAATAAGGAGCAAATTCCCTAAAAATATTTTGAGACCATCCCACAATACCAGGATATCATAATAATTATGTCACAGCCTCAAAAGATAGTTGGCTGTGAATTTTATTTCTCAGCTCACCAAGCCCACGGATACATTTTCATACATTTTGGCACACAAACTGCTTGTTGCAGTATCCTGTAACCAAACTGAAACCAATTGTGTCTAAGTACAATATAGAGGCGAAAAGCAACAGAATCAATTTGACCTCTAGTCCCAATAGGAAGAATAGATAAAAAGTCTGAAAAGAGTATCCAAATGTCAAAAGAGTATACAATTATTGTCTGGCACAAGCGATCTCCCTGGAGGAATAATTTTATTTTCTGGATTTCTGGGAGACAGCAAAATATAGCTATCATGGGATTATATGCTTAAAAATCTAACTCCTTCTTGGAGATCATTTTATCAGTCATTGCCAATTGAAACTGCACTATTGGGTCTTTATCAAGAATAGGTTAACAGTCACAGTCAGCGAGAAACTTCAAGGCAATTCTTTTGTACTGATATTTATTTATTATCATGATAATACCACCTTTACCTGAAGACTTAATTTTGATGGATTTTTTATGGATGATTACTCAGGGACGTTACAGTTTTGCCAAGACATCCCCAATCCCTGCTGACAGCATTCACAAGTCACCACTCGGGGCATTAGATGTATTAGAAAGTTTAAATTCGTTAAAAGGTCAATCATCCTAGAGTTAGCTCTCCCTGTTCTACAACCATCCAAATAGCTGGATTTTTTACATTAAATAAAATCCAGCCTTACATCTGCACTTGCTTGAAATTGTCAGATTTCTCTTCTTGTATAGTTTAAAGATCTGATATAAGCCACATGAAAGGCTTCTAAGTTATTTTATGAGTAATAACAATTGTGAGTCCCGTTCTCAAATGCAAGTAATTTAGCATGGTCACTGACATTATGCATAGCAGTTTCCAGCTTATGTTACTATGTTACACCATATCCCCTAAAGGTAATGCATGGTTGTCAAGGTCAATCATTAGTGAAAATTGATCTTTTGGACTAAACCATCAGTAAATGCATACATTGCAACAGTGTCGGACTGGGGCATGAAGGGCCCACCGGAGGACTGCAACACTAGGGGCCCACCAGAGGGGGTGTGGTCAGTCATCATAGAGGCGGGACCAGACACTAGAGGGGGAGTGGTCAGTCCACGAAGGACAGCTAGCACCATAGTGTTGTATATAAAGAATGTAGGGTGTGTATAAAGAATACACAGTGTTGACCTGCCCCTTAGTTTGGGCAGAACAGTCATTAAAAATCAGGATTGTCCCACTAGACCAGGATTGGCTAACCTGTGACACTCCAGGTGTTGTGAAACTACAAGCCCCAGCATGCTTTGCCAATATATGGCAGCTTATTGCTGTAAGGGTATGCTGGGACTTGTAGTTTCACAACATCTGGAGTACCACAGGTTAGCCAAGCCTGCACTAGACTCAGAACAATTGACAGACTGTCCTACCTGTTGTTGTCCCTTTTACCACCTGTGGCTGCTGGTTTCTTTAGTTGCTGCTTGTCTGGATCCTGGAATGTTGAGGGCTCTATTTGGAAAAAATAAAGGGGACATTTAGAAACGCCAACCATCCCTGCCAATAAACAGCACCCACATTTAATAATTAGGCCTCTCTCCAGCCTCAACATTAAAGTAATAGTGCTCACATGTGATAAATAAACCTATTACCCTCCCTCCAAACAGCCCCAGCAATAAATTAATAGCATTTAAGTTTAAAACATCCATTTACCACGACCATTCATAGCATTAAATAATTAATATTCACATTTAATAGATAGCCCTCCTCCCTACACTCTGCCACACAGTAATGCCCCAATATTATGCCACACAGTAGTGCCCCAATATTATGCCACACAGTAGTGCCCCAATATTATGCCACACAGTAATGCCCCAATATTATGCCACACAGTAGTGCCCCAATGGTATGCCACACAGTAGTGCCCCAATGGTATGCCACACAGTAGTGCCCCAATATTATGCCACACAGTAATGCCCCAATATTATGCCACACAGTAGTGCCCCAATGGTATGCCACACAGTAGTGCCCCATTATTATGCCACACAGTAGTGCCCCAATATTATGCCACACAGTAATGCCCCAATATTATGCCACACAGTAGTGCCCCAATATTATGCCACACAGTAGTGCCCCAATATTATGCCACACAGTAGTGCCCCAATGGTATGCCACACAGTAGTGCCCCAATGGTATGCCACGCAAGTGTCCTCAATTCACACACACACACACATTATATATGGGACTTCTCTGCCGTTTTGTGTTTAAAAAAAAAACAAAAACCAGGCTGTCTGGCAATGACTGTCTTACCTGTGAGATACTCCGGCATGCTGCTCCTCTGGGCGGCCGCAACAGGCAAACAACTCCTCTGCACCTGCTGAAGTGTAAAACACACTACCGCGCAGGTGCAGAGAGTCCAGACACAGCTCTCTGCACCTGTGCGGTAGTGTGTTTGTTACACTGCCGCCGCAGATGTCCGGGACCATCAATTAGGTGCTCTCTGCAAGCTCCGCCCCAACGTCGGAGGGGGGCGGGGCGTAATCGCACCCGGGCCTACCGGTGTATAGCCTGGCTGGCCGGCAGGCCAGTCCGAGGCTGCATTGCAGTACTGAAAAGCATGCATTGCCATGTATTTGGAGTTGTTTTATGCAATTATTCCTTCAAATGAAATGTCTTGATTTTTCTAATAGCATTGTCTGCAGTGTTTTCTAAACAAGGCTTCACATATTCATATGACAGAGCAGAAGCATTAACTTGATCAGCCTCGGACTGGCCTGCCTGGCCTGCGGAGCTTGCAGAGAGCACAACTCTCTTTAGTGAAATAAAAATTATATTCGTAATGCACCATATATAATTAATTCTGTTCTATTTCACCTTTGTAATTGCGTCACAACCTGCAGCAGCTGTGAAAAGACAAAGACTATTTATGGAGAGTTGACGGGAGCCATAGGCCCATATTACTTGACAAATACCAAGACTTCTGTTAAATTCATGAACAGAATAATAAATCCACAGGTAGGTAAAGCAACATCATTGTGCTCCACAAAGAAGAAATAGGAAAATGTCACTAAAACTATTCATATATTTCAAATTACGCTTAATACATGTAAAACATTTAATAAGCAGACACAGAAAAAACATGTTTATATAGATTCTCACATAGGAAATGAATACGACTAAAGATGCTATACTATGTATAAATAACATAAGCTAAGATATGATGCAATATACAGTACAATAAAATCAACAGTGAACCTTAAATGGGTAGAATGGAAAATAATGAGAAAAATAAATGTCAGCATATATTCTTTGAGTGCTGAAATCATGAGTATGTGAACAATATGAAAATGTACAAAAAAAAAGAGCATCCCACAAGCACTTGTACAGATAAGCCTTTGAATGTCCCATTATTAATGTCCTGTCCGACATTCCCCATTCTAGGTCCTGTGAGACCCCAGCTGAGACCCCAGCCTGGATGCCCTGTATGCAGACTCAATCCATCCAATCGCATACAACAGATTAGAATAGAAGCTTTCTATTTTGCTCTGTTGAATCCAATTGACTGCTCCTTTGCTGTGAAATGCAGTTGCTGCATTCAGGTACTTGTTATGTACAGTTTTTGGCTTTAAGGTACCCCCCTTATATTTTACATAGGGGCAGAACTAAATGAAGGGTGAGTGTCCAAAATGGTCCCTCACTTTTATGCAGTCAAACATACAGTTTTTTGGACAACTAATTTGGTTATTATAAACCATAACCCTTGCCTGTCTAAAACAACCAGTAATCCTCATCAACATGTAAGGGATTTGGCATAAGAGAAGGAATTCAGTTGTCAGAGTGAAAGAAATTGGAACAATCCAAAATCAGTGCAGCCAGAAGTGGAGCACAGTTAAACAAGAAAGAGGCAATACACTGGTAGTCAAGCAGAAATATAGTCAAGGACAAACTGGATCAATACACAGGTAACAACAGTGGAAGTAGCGAAGGCGAGATCAAAGGTACAATTCATAATAATTAGGCAGAAAAAAAGCAGCTGCGTACACTGAAACAAGGGAAACTTATTGAGTTATTATAAATCCCTGGGAATAGTAAGAATAAAGCTGGGTACACACTACAGAAAATTTCTCCCGATGTGTTATTTTAAACAATTTTATCAACGATTGATATAAAAACAAAACAGTCACAATGAGCATGCTGATTCATATGTACACACTATACACGTTTTACAAGATTTACCCTAAAATCTGTGCTCTTCATCTGTCATAACCATCTGCTGAAAAGATCATGATTCTGTAAACTCTATGGAGATCCTATTCCTGAGTGCATACACATTGCAGAATTGGAACAATATTGTTCCATCATTAAACAAGAATTTTAGTCCGGTTTAAAAATGAAATGAAACAATATGATGAGCTTTGGAACGACCATTGTTCATCGTTGCAGTGTACACGTGTAGTGTGTACCCAGTCTAACTGTCCAGAGGGAGACAACAAGGCAATGGACCAGCAACACGGAATCCAGAGTTTAAGACTGTGGCAGGTTCAGTTCACAAAATTTAATTTGTGTCCATTAGATGTTGATCTAGTCTGATGCAAAATCCTGTTGACCAATAATTATAATCTGACGGTGTTTGAGTTCATTGCCCAACAACACTAATTGGGTTCTAAATTGTGTACTGTGCATTGTGTAATACTGTTAAATGTGTACTCTGTTCACCCCCTATGTATGGTGCTGCAGACCTTTGGAGGCACATTATACATAAAAGATAATATCAATAATTCTACATGTTCTGTTTACGCAGCCTGAGCATTCAGTGAATCCTTGTAATTTGGCCACATGACCAAGTACATACATTTGCCTGTATGTGAGCATTTAGCAGTCACAGAAAAACATACACAGTGGCTTAATGTTTAATATCTCTGCCTCACAGCTCTGGGGTCATGGATTCCCAACCATGACCTTATCTGTGTGGCGTTTGTATGTTCTCTTCTCTGTTAATTGGGAATGGGTATTTAGACTGTGAGCTCCAGTGGAACAGGGACTGATAAATTTTCTCTGTGGAATTGGTGGAGCTATATCAATAAATGGTGATGATTATACTCGGTGTTCATTCTGCATCAAATCAACTTCTCTCTACCTCATCTCCTTTAACAGGTTGGCCAACTGGATCTAGTGAGTAAGGTTTCAAACAACAAAGCAGGCGATTTTAAAGTTCAATACACTTTAGTTACATTAAGAGCACTATGGACCTCATTTAGAGTCGGACGCAAAGTCCGTTTCAGGCGCATCCAAAAAAAAACCACTACCACTCATGTGCAGAAAACACCAAATCCGCCTGTATCTTGGACGCAATTTACACTTGCGACAGCTTGCGACTCACTACGAGAGAAAGGGAGGAACGCAGATTGGGAAGGTGTGACCATGTAAATACATCCTAGTCGCAGTGAGGCGCAGACGCCACACACGTCAAAATAGGGCTAAAGCTGTGCGGCAGGAATTAGGTGGCGCAAGCGGTTAGTTAGCTGCAGGACCTACTCGCAGCTCGAAAGGGTATTAAGAGTGGGACGGGACTGGGGTTGCTTGCCACTCGTAATACCCTACCAAGTTGCGGCACACTCCCACTCCTATACTTCTTACGCAGACTTTACATCCAACTCTAAATGAGGTCCTATGTGACTTATGCTGTCTGTTTTCAAGCACGGAGTCTTTTCTTAATTATTAAAGGTTGTTGTGTTCCGACTTGCTGGGAAAACCCCATGGTTTTGCTGGTGGTGGTTGTGGTTAGACTTATTCCCACTGCAAAACCTATTGGCCAGAGCTGCACTGTGTTTAACTGAGTGAAAGGCTACACAGTATTAGTGGGGCATACACTGCATGATATGGCTGTTTTACTGAGGATTTAAATCATTATTTTACTTCAGTCACAGCAAATTTAGTGAGAGCGCGTCTTCATTTATCAGGATATTAGCACAGAGTAATGTGAAGACACCAAATGGCCTTCACCAGGACGTAACTGATTGGACAAGATAAGGAAACCCTGACTCATTTCCTATTAAAGCAATTTGTGTGATATGTGGCTGCTTACGCTTCCTACTGTGTAATGTGTAGGTTAGCCATAAGGTTTCTTCTTAATTGTGTAACAGTAAACATGGAATGATAGCACACAGCTAGTTTTCAGTCCATATGACCATTATTAATGTCATCAGTCTGGCAGTTCTCTGCTTTATACCACAGCTGCTGACCTGCTGATCGGGAGCATCTGTCAGCAGAGCCCTATTCATACCTTATATAGTACAAAATGTTGCTTATCCAATCCATATTTCTTCAAAATTGTCTGTAAAGCTTCATGGATGGTCTTTGTGGGCTTTGTCACAATAAGTAAACTTTTATTCAGTGTTTCAATCTGTAAACTGAGAATGCACCAAAGAGTAAATGTAAATTATTAAATTTTAAACAAACACAAATGTTGTTTTATTTCTTCTTTTTTTAAAAAAAGTATTCCACTAAAATATAATAGGTGTCTTGTGAAAAGCAACGTGTTCATCTGTCATACCTCCATTTCAAGTGGATGTATTTGGATATTGGCACAGTATAGAGAAACACCTTCACATACTGTATATGTTATTGTTATATGTTATTGTTGCAGATTTAAACATTTCTCATGGTCCCAAGAGAGTGTCTTTTATCTAAAGGGATGGGGGAGATTTTTAAAAAATTTTCCTTGTTCTGCTAGAATAATAAACCATATAGGACATTGTTATGTGTGGAATAAGAATCACGAATAGAAAATAATTATAGTTTAATGTTATTGGTGATGTAGTATAGACATTTTGAATGAACTTGTTTAATACTGTTTGAGCCATTTATTTTGTAGTGACATGATAGCAATTACAACACAGTATATGTCAAGTGATTTACATCACTGTCAACTATAAAACATTAAGTTATATAATTTGTGAATCTTAAGAACAGCACTTACAGTCTTTGGATATGTAATATTTACTAGTAACTTCTATTTATATTATTTCATAATGTATGTGTTTGGGACATTGGGGATGATTCGGAGTGGCATGTACACCAGTTTATGCAGTGCATATTGTGTGCGATATCTCTGACTTATAGTAAACTAGGAGCATATGCTGATGATGGAGAGGGGGACACATCTTGAGATGTGTACAGCTCTGCATATGGGCGGAAATACTCCATTCTGCTCTAAGTTAGTGTGATGGTTTTAAAATGGTATAGATTTGGAATATGTTTTGAAATGCATTAAATAAGCATACAGTGTCTTTCTGATTATTATTATCATTTATTTGTTAGGCGCCACAAGATTTCCGCAGCGCCGTACACAGTACAAACAGTAGACTATACAGGGTGAAACAGTACAGAACAATGAACAAAAATACCAATACTTCAGAAACTCCAGGCAGGCTGCTGCAATAAGCACGAAGCAGAAGAACAGGTTAGGAGACAGGATGGAAGAGGGTCCTGCTCATGTGAGTTTACATCCTAAAGGAGGGTAGACAGAAACAGGCACAAGGGGAGCCAGAAGAGAGAAGGGAGAGCGAGTGGAGAAGGTGAGGTGGTTAAGTAGATGGTTGGTAGGCTTTGCGGAAGAGGTGAGTTTTCAGTGCACGTTTGAAGCAGCACAAAGTAGGAGAGAGACGGATGGAACAAGGGAGGTTGTTCCAGTAAAGGGGGGCTGCACGGGAAAAGTCTTGGATTCTGGAGTGGGAAGAAGTGATAAGAGAGGAGGAGAGGCAGCGATCTTTGGCTGAGCGCAGGGAGCGGGCAGGAGTGGGTATGGAGAGGAGGTTAGAGATGTAGGGGGCAGTAGAGTGGGAGAGAGCCTTGTAAGTGGTGGTGAGGAGCTTGAAGAGGATTCTATAGGGGAAGGGAAGCCAGTGTAGGGGGAGGCAGAGGAGGAGCGGCGTGAGAGGAAGATGAGTCTTGCAGCCGCGTTGAGTATAGAGCGGAGGGGGGAGAGATGGGAGTGGGGGAGGTCAGTGAGGAGAAGGTTGCAATAATCCAGGCGGGAGATAATGAGTGCGTGGATGATGGTTTTGGTGGCATCCTGAGAGAGGAAGGGACGGATGCGGGCGATGTTGCATAGTTGGAAGCGACAGGACTGGGCAAGGGAAAGAATGTGGGGGGCAAAAGAGAGAGAGGAGTCAAGGGTGACGCCTAGGCAGCAGAGTTGGGTGACAGAGGAGATGGTAGTGTTGTTGACGACAATAGAGAGGTCGTGGTGGGAAGGGAGTCTGGGTGGAGGAAAGACAATGAGTTCAGTTTTGGAGATATTGATTTTAAGAAAACGCGCGGACATCCAGGAGGAGATGGCGGAGAGGCAGTCAGATACCTGAGAGAGGAGGGTGGAGGAAAGATCAGGAGAAGAGATGTAGAGTTGAATGTCGTCAGCATACAGGTGAAACTGAAGACCAAAGGAGGAGATGAGAGCGCCAAGTGAGGAAGTATAGAGCGAGAAGAGTAAAGGGCCGAGAACAGAGCCCTGCGGGACACCTACAGGGAGAGGGTAGGGGGAGGAGGAAGAACCAGACGTGGATTCAGAGAAGGAGCAGTTAGCATGGTATGAGGTGAACCAGGCAAGGACAGATCCAGAGAGGCCAAGAGAGAGAAGGGTTTGCAGCAGGAGGGGGTGGTCCACAGTGTCAAAGGCTAAGGAGAGGTCAAGGAGAATAAATAGTGAGAAGTGACCCTTGGACTTGGCCGATAGGAGATCATTAGTAACCTTGGCCAGGGCAGTTTTGGTGGAGTGGAGGGGACGGTAGCCAGATTGGAGAGGGTCAAGGAGGGAATAGTCGGAGAGGTGTCTGGCGAGGCGGCTGCAGACTATCCGCTCGAGTAATTTGGAGGCATAGGGGAGTAGTGAGATAGGGCGATAATTAGCAAGAGAGGTGGGCTCGAGATTGGGTTTTTTGAGGATAGGAGAGATTAGAGCGTGTTTAAAAGAGGAGGGGACCAGAGGAAAGAGATAAGTTGAAGAGGTTAGCGAGGTAAGAACAGGCAGTGGGAGAGAGAGAGCAAAGGAGGTGAGAGGGGATGGGGTCGAGAGGACAGGTAGAGGGTGGGGAAGAGAGAATAAGGGAGCGGACTTCTTCACCTGTAGTGGGGCAAAAGGAGCACCAGAGTTGGTTGTTGGGGGGGGGGGGAGGTGAAGCAATGAGGGTGGCGGGGGAAGGGGAGGAGGAGATGTTCAGTTTGATGGCCTCAATTTTGGACGAGAAAAAGGTGGCGGAGAGAGTAGGGAGTTAAAGGTGGCAAAGAGGCGGCGGGGATGGGAGGACTGAGAAGAAATGAGGGACTTGAAGAAGGTTTGTTTAGCGAGGGAGAGGGCAGAGCAGAAAGAGGAGAGGATGAATTTGAAGTGAAGGAAGTCAACCTAGAGAACGAGATTTTCTCCAGAGGCGTTCGGCAGTGAAAGAGTACTTTTGGAGGAAACGGGTGAGTTTGGAGTGCCATGGTTGGGGAATAAGGCGGCGTCTGCGGATAGAGGGGGCCGGGGCGACTCCGTCAAGGGCAGTAGTGAGGGAGAGGTTGTAGAGAGAGGACGCCTGATCAGGACAGGCCAGGGAGGGAAGAGGTGATAGGAGAGTTTCAATAGAGGAGGAGAAAGAGGTAGGGTCGATAGCATCAAGGTTGCGCCTAGTGAGGGTGGCTTTAGGCGGGGCGGGAGAAGGGGAGGAGGAGAGAGTGAAGGAGAGTAGATGGTGGTCAGAGAGTGGGAAGGGAGAGTTGGAGAAGTCAGAGAGATCACAGAGATGAGAGAAGACAAGGTCAAGGGAGTGACCAAGACAGTGGGTGAGGGAGGAGGTCCACTGAGTAAGACCTAGGGAGGAGGAAAGGGTGAGAAGTTTGATGGTGGCGGGGTCAGAACAGTTGTCAATGGGGATATTAAAGTCGCCAAGTATGATGGAGGGGAGGTCAGAGGAAAGGTAGTGGGAGAGCCAGGCGGCGAAGTTGTCGAGGAAAAGGGAGGTGGGGCCAGGGGGACGGTAGATGATGGAGACACGGAGGTGGATAGGGGAGAAGAGACGGATGGAGTGAACTTCAAAGGAGGAGAAGGAGAGGGAAGGTAAGGTGGGAATGACCCGAAAAGTGCAGTTAGGAGACAGGAGGAGGCCCACTCCACCTCCTGGACGCTCGTCCGGTCTGGTGGAGTGGGTGAAGGAGAGGCCCCCGTAGGAGAGAGCAGCAGGTGAGGCAGTGTCAGAAGAAGTAAGCCAGGTTTCAGTGATGGCAAGAAGATTTAGAGAGTTGGAGATGAAGAGGTCATGGATGGAGGATAGTTTGTTTTGGATGGACCTGGAGTTCCAGAGGGCACATGAGAAAGGGAGGGAGGGAACTGGGGAGATGCGGATGAGATTTTCTTGGTTAATGGAGCGAGGGGGAGGGTCGGAGGTGGGGCAGTGAGAGTTGGGCCAGAGAAGGGGGCTAGGGGAGAGGATAGGTATAGGAAAGGAGCGGGGCGGCATGGTGCAGGGCAGGAACAAAGGCTGTGGCAAAAACAATATGAGATGCAGCAAAATTAGAAACGCAGTAAAAATTAAAATACAGTGTGGATAAAATGAATGAAATGAAAAGCACATAAAATTAAAATGAATTGCAAGTGAAATTAACCTAGAATACAAACAATAAGATAAAATAGAGTACAAAACAACATGATAAAGTGAGCTAAAGATGAACTTCAGGTAAATGCAGAATGAAAATGCAATATGAAATATGCAATATTTCATGGACTGACAGCTCATGGACTGAATTTATTGTAGCTTTTCAGGCACACTAGGCCATAGACAGCAATGTCCAAGGGACAGCAGAGAAATGTTTCTATGTAATTTTATTTATTTTCACAGTTTTTGTTGTTGTTTTTTTATGGGGGAAAAATATATGGCATATTCACTGACAATATCAAGGGCAGAATCAGCTACTTATACATTCCTGTCTACACCATGGGCTGTAAATATGTTTATTAATATGTCACTTCTATAACAAGCACATTGGGCTAATTATATATATTGGATCATATTTTGTTTCCTGTGTATACACATACACATTTTCATGCAATATGTTATCTTGTGTTATATTTTACTACTGTATTCTAAGTAACAGGTAACAGAGCTAACTGATTGAGGTAGAGACCCATGTTTTTATTAATTAGATTAAGACAATCTTAATAAAACAATATTTTAATATTTAAATTAATTTAAATGTCTTCTCTCAGTGGTGATCCTTGTATCAAGCACCTTGTATACTCTATACCTTATGTTTTATGTACAGTTCCTTGTTATTCTTGAATTTATGCTTCTTGACTGTTTTGTATTTTGCCTGTTGGTTCACTACATCTTTGTAATGTGCTCTAATTCCCACTGTATGATGCTGCAGAATGTAGTGGTAACATAAATAAACAATAATAATTGTAATAATATTTATTTGGTGTCACATATGTGTATATTTTATACATAATGAAGTAGAAATGATTAAATATAGATTGATATTTTACATACGCTGTCTACTGGTATTGGCCTGAGTGGTCTCTGATGTAAGGAGCTCAGGAAAGGGTCATTACATCCTGCATATATACTCAGCATTAACTGGAAAATGTGTAATCAGGCAAATGGAGGCTATGTTCAGTCTTATTTTGTATTGTGCATGTTGATATGTTCATTGACCGACTATTTTTATATCGAAGGCCAATATTATTTAGCACTTCAGTATTTTATGAAATTCCCTATGGCGCTATATTATTTAGCCGGGGGGACCGATGACTGCCGTTCTGGTAAAGTAAGTAGGCAGATTCCTTTTAAATCTAATGTGGAATTATTTTTTAACTATAAAACAATTGCCAGAAGAGAAGTGACATTAAGTGCAAGGAGCTCAACTCACTGAAAACTGATTCTGTTCTCCAGCATTACCTCCTTGTCCGTAAGAATCATACATTCCTGATCCAGAGCTAACACCTTCTTCTAGAGAAAAGTCAAGCACAGATCAAATTATGTACATTAAAAAGACTGTTGACATGTACTTTAACTTATAGGATAACTTTCTGTTCTTGAGACTTAGTTGTAGGTTTTAGAAACATATATACATGTTGTAACTATAAAAAAGAAAATATTGTTTGAAATGTAGCAAAACCATGTTTAATAACTTTTATATTTTTAAATACACGTATAAACTCATAGGAACGTTTGTACAGTATTGCTTGACCCGTTACAAATACTTTTAAAGGGAAAATACAGTTTATTTGTCAGTGAGTTTTATTCAATAACCACTTCAATTATTTGTCCATAGAATTAATTAATTGTCCCTTACAATGTTGTTTAATAATGACATTTGCACCAAATCCCTTCTTTTGTTTAACTTATCATATGCAAAACTCTGTTTGTAACTAAGATTAATTAATTAAATTTAAATTGTTTAAAATACTATACAGTTGTATTAATAGCATATATCTACAGTTTGACTTGCATGTACAAATTCATGCACACGTAATATATAGAAATAGAAAATATAATCTTTACACATATACATGCCCAGCAGCAGCAAAGTGTACCTGGGAAATATATACCAATAAACAAATGTAGATCTTAATGTGTCAATAGTTAGGTTGAAACATAGAGCAAAACTGACATCTAGTGGGCAGTTTGCAAATTACAGAATTCCATCTATAGTGAAAAACAACCGGAAGCTAGAAATCTGTGTATCGCTAATCAACTAGGAACAAGGTGCTCAATCTGGTTAACTGCAGTAGGGCAGGAGGCATTATTTCCTATAACAAAAGTAAACTTTAGAGGATACTTAATACAGTTACACTTTAAAAAAATTGAACCTTTACATTTGTGTCATTCACAACTTTAATGTTCTTTTTTCAGATCTCTACTATTACTTTTAGTATTTGTACATTATACATTCACTAATTCTTCAGGGATCTGCCCAATATTTAAATGACACCACTACTTCTTGAGAAGCATACGAATATACTCAGTATGGCTTTTAAAGGAGATGTTAAATTTTTCAGGTGTTATCCCCCTCAAACATTCTCCTCCATAGATAGTTCAGCCAGGATCCCCCAAAGGATCCCCCATAGTTGACAAGAGCGCATTTTGTGATCATATTAATGCCATAGACAGATCTGTAAGATCTGTCCATGTTAATAGGATGGTGGAGAATGGAAGACTGTACCTGATTGGATGGACCACCTTGGCCTCATTTCAAGTGCAGCATTTCATCCTGTATCATCATACCATGTTTGAACAGTCCAAAACATTTGAACTACTCTTTGCTATTTCTCACTATAGTGGTCCACACGGGAGAGACTAATTGTACAAATACCTGTTCATTTCCTGCTAGGTATACTTTCACATCTGAAGGACTGTATCCTCTTTTCTCACAGACTCCAGCCAGCATTTCACGTATGGTTAGACCTGGTCTGACAGCTGTGAGTGAGGCCGTGCCATCTGGGAGATAGACACAGCAGTATTTGATATGTCTGTTCTCTGCTTCACGTTCCATGTTACTTAGGCTGTCGCTGTCATTCTGAAAGGATAATTACAAGGAATAAGCTACTGGAGAAAAGAATTCAAAAATAAAATTTGAAAACAACAGTAAAAGACATGAGTAACTGTGAGCAGATTTTTATTTTCCGTTTTAAACCATTTTATTCTGAACAGATTAAGTGGTTGAGTAAACAGTTAGAGAAAAAAAGCACACGCCTTTATTTTATAGTCATCTGGCTGGAGAGACTAAATGACCTATAACAGTGTGGGCTAAATGGACAAACTGGGCGGTACTTGTAAACCAGAGGAAGGCTCACATGATCTGCTTATATCCAATTACATGCCACCATATCATGCACACCAACACCCTGCTATTAAGTCTACGAATGCAGCATAAGGTGCAACTAATCTACGGCTCAATCTAAGACACAGCTCAGGATACTATCAGAGCTGAACACAACAAACACATTGCAGTATGAACTACAGAAGTTAATGATAGCTTTCTAGTTTTATAAATGTAAGACTGGAAATAGGTACATCAGTTCCATTATATAGACCAATTACATATACAGATAAATACAGTATGGATTGAAATGGAGAAAAAAAATCTGTATTGTTTTGTGTCACAAATCAATGGTATGTTAGATCTATTTGTAGGGGAATATTTTTTCCTTACTACAATGAGGCATAACTAAAGCAGAATATATGAGAATTGCTGCATTGTCCAACGATGCCAATAATTGGTTTTGAGCAGGAAAGAACAGTACAAGAGTAAACCAGGGGCTATGTTGTTAGTTTTGTTTTTCAACTCCACTCTTTTCTGTCATCTTTCATTGCAACATCCAATTTTACAACTGTGTAAGGAAACACAGCAAGAAAGTTTCCTCTTTTACTCTGCTTAGCACATGTGTAACATGCAACCTCCTCAAATGCAAAAGGGATTTGTTCCTCATCTGAAGCATGTTTACAATGTCTGTACATGGCAATGGTGTGTTTACCTACAACAAAAATATACTAGTTTATCATTAAAAGCATGCTACCAAGTATCACCACTGTGATTGCAAAGGGCGTTAACACTGCATTGGTGACAAGTGGTGAATGAAAGGCAACAATGTATTAACTTGACAGCTGAATAAATTCAAAAAGATTAAATATTAAAGGCTAAACAACGAAATGATAAGAATATAATGCTCTTGCCTAGTTACAGTATAACACATAAATAACCTATTAATATAGACATACCTAGGCTAAGAGCATGAGGATTCATGCTGCAATTAATGTATATAGCAAGACTTGCAGGGTATGGAAATGAAAGTAATTTGCTGGAAATGATAATCCTAGCCATTGCTCAGTAGGACAATAGTGGCAATTGTTAAGTATAATGTGCTTTATTATGCTGTTCAGAACATGTATGCACTTTTTGAGCACCCACTATGTTATAGAACCACACTCACTGTTTAATATTTCCGCCCCTTGAATTACTCGCAAGTAATCCCTTTTAGGATTTTTTGCTTACTGGAAAAAAATCAATTTACGTATTTTAAAACTTATAGGGAACATTGTTGTGCACCTACGTTGTGCAAATGGAACCACATTTGCACAATGAATATGTCTCTGAACTGGCTTGAAAAACAACTTATTTCTGCAGAAGTGAGGCTTGAGTTATATACCTCTTTGCCAGAGAATGAGGAGATGGTGTTTAGGTCCAGGCTAGTAGCAGAATTCAGAGATCCTTCCGATTTACGTCGAGATAAGGGTCCATTGCCGTCTAAGGTGTCTATGAAAATAAGTATATTCTAATTAGTACATGGATCTAGGAGAAAGAAATCGGTTTGTCACATTAAATTCAATATCATCTTATATGGCCATGGTGCAGAACGGGTAAATATTGTTTCTACATACGCAGGTTTTATGCTGGTCACATACACTACATGACATAATGTGCCTTATGTGTGGTGTCAAAACTGTCACATGTCTATCAGATAGCAGATCAATGCATTGGTCGATTTAAAGGTGAAGTGGGTTTTAACCATTAACAGTAAAAATGCAATAAAATAAAAAGGTACACTGGCTCATCACTATGTTGGGCCAACAGATGGAGATGCAGACCTTTTTAATCTTTGAAAAACTATTAACTGGATAGTATGGCTGGTTTGACAAGAAGCATTTTTTTTATACATGATATTGACAGAGTGAATGGAAATTCTTTTTATGCAAATAAAACAGACATGAATATATAATACATATAGCCACCATATGAATCTGTGGTTTCTAGCAATCACAACATGTGTTAACATACTCAGCAAGTTGAATTCAGGTGGGGTAGACTTTTCCCAAACCACACTTTTCCTCAGGACTGAAAGTCATGTTGTATATTCTACTTGTATTAGGACACAATGCAAGAAGTCAAACTTTGCTTTTCATTAGCCAGTGAAATCTGTTTTAAATTACTAAAGTAAATATAGAGAATAATGTACATCTAGTGTAGGATATAAGGACGCTATCAGTTCTGTGGCCATATAAGGGCACAAAGCTGCAGGCTAAGTGTTGTTGTTCAAGTCACTTAAATCTGAGTTGAGCTTTAATATGCCTTTTACTTTACAGTAGAGGACACCATATTCTATGTGACTTCTGAGTGGTCACTGACTATAGTAACAGAGCCATGTGCTGTGCATTGTCACCTGACTCTGTGAGGTGAGCAACACTCCTCATTAGACCTTCACATTATTTTAGACAAGAGAGCTCTTACCCTAAAACAACACTGGCAACAGCGGCATAGAAACCTTTCCACACTGTAGTAATAGGTGTGTAAATAAAACTGTTTCATATTACTTTTTCAATTCTATGTTATGAGTTTACTCTTTCCGTGGAAGAAGAGGCTGTCTACAAGAAGCAAGTAAACCGGTTATGCCAGTAACTGGAAACCAGTTGAAAGTGATAAAAAGTTATTTTTAAAATGTTTTGGTAAAATAAAAAAGGTTCAAGGCAGGTAGTGCTGTGCCCTTGGGCAATATTATAATATTCATAACAGGTTTTCAGGACAACTGATTTGAATAAAATACAAATCAGTCTATGTACCCGAGGGCATTAAAAATGCTTAATTTACCATGCAGTTATAGTAACAAACTGAATATGCAGTACTGCATTTATCAACTTTGGGTTCCATTTATGATTTATGGCTGGTGCAAAGAAAGATGATGCCATTGCCAATAGCAACTATTCAGATGTTTTATTTAATTTTCTATACTGCACTAGAAAATGACAGAGTATGATTGGTTGATATGAGTAACATGTCATTTCTCATAATAATTTTCATAAATGCCCCCTCCCCGATGGCATACATTCCAACATTTAAAATTCCAAAAGGGGGTGTGTGGTTGCATCACTTTAGGGACGGGTGTATGTCAAAATGGTGTTTCTAGTGCTTCTTGTCAGGCTCCGTCCCCACTGTTTCCCTGCCATACAGGGACGGACGCCTGCTGACTCTGGGCGGGGCGCCCTGTTGCCTAGCAACAGGCGCACGGCGGCTTCTGCCGGACCTCACTGTCAGGCGCATGCGCCCTGCTCCGTCCCCTTGCCTAGCAACGGGACACTACCCCTGCACGCAGCGTGCCTCTCCTCAGCCTCCTCCAATCACTGAGTTGCTGCCTCTATTTAAACCTGGCTCTGGCGCCATTAGGGTGCCAGAGCAACAGGTTCCTGACTCCAGCGTTTCCCTGTGTTATTCCTGTTGTGACCCAGCTCTCCTGACCATTCTGTCATCTCTGCGCTCTCCTGTTGTGACCCGGCTTGTCGACCATCCACCATTCTGTCTGCCCCATATTGTTTCGTGACCTTGGCCTGTTTGACTATCCTCTAGGATTCTCCTATTGTACCTCGCCTCCCGATTGGCTTCCGACCCAGACCGCTACACCAGCAACTGGCTAGTAGGACCGCGACCTGCGTGCCTCAAGCAGCGAAGTCCAAACCTCCTTGCGGGGGTCCCTGGCGAACATCAGGGGCACGTTAGACTCCGCACCTGCTAGTTCAGTAGTGCTAATACCGGTTAGTGGCTTCTAGTTCACGGCTGAAGCCTGACACTTCTGAAGCAAGAGCATCCACCCACGGGCTAGCTGGGAAATTTTAGCCTGGGTTAGGGGGGCGAGACTCAGCTCTGCAGTCTGTTAGGAACTTTTTAAATGAAAAAAACTACAGGTAGCACACTATGGGACTGGTCCAGGGAGCATATGCCCCACTGCCCCCCAGCCCCTGCATTAACCCAACTCCTCTACCCTACAAACACCCTTAAACTGCGACATGCACAAGACCCAGCAGCAATGAAGAGATTAACATAGCAGAATTCTAATTTACATGAATAGTGAACCTTTCAAGTAGTTTTCACCTTAGTTATATTAGTAATCCCTACTCTATTTCGATCCTACAGAAGTGACCATGATCACCCCAGGCTTTGTACTCTGCAGCATCTAAGCTGTCAGCTTCTTAGAGTTTGATTGTATGACAGCGGACCGGTCCATCTCCACCGCACTCTTCAGTGCTGTGCCAATATCATGCATTACTTGTGACCAAACTATATAGTACTACCAGGATAATAGCACAGCAGTGTGGGGGAGATGGAACACTGTCATGTTGTCAAACCGACTCTAAGGAGCTGAGATATGAACAATGTGTAAATCCTGGAATTAATGAGGCCAGCGCTAAAAGCTGGAAATAGAGTATCTCTAATATGTAATAAAATGAAGGTAAGAAAACAGATTACTCTGGAAGGGGAGTCAAAATAATTAGGGGGAGATTCCATATAAGATAAGTTAAGAAGTGCACATATTCATATACAGTTATCATCTTCATGAGAGTGAAGTCCACAATTCTATATTACCCAGACAGAGATGGTGGCAGCCATTTGAGCCTGAACCAATAGTTGTGTAGTACTTAAACAAACTAAAGCAAGGTCATAACATGAATATTTTCCACCTGTCTGATGGACAATATTATTTTTGTTACATTGGTCATTTCAACCTTATGTTCTTTACTTTGGCACTGGGGCCAGTAAGGGCATAACGGATATACCTGTAGTTTCACCAACAATTATACCAGTACTTTGAACAAGTATAACAGCCATATGCCTATATTATTGCTGTATTGCTCACAGCTATACACAGCTGTGCAAAATGCGCTTCGCAAGACTTTGGGCATATAGCTTTTCTCATAGGAATAAGTCTTAAACCAATCATCTTACAATATACAATAAAACTGCTGTGTACAAGCTTTCCAACCATGCACAAGATTGAAATGTCTGCTGTCCTTCCATGTATGATTTCTCTTAGTTACCAGGATAACTGACAAGTCCATAACAATCAGTGGGCAGAGAGGCGGCTTTGTGATTGGAAAGCTCCAGGAGGCTAATTAAACCCCATTGGGCAGTCCATTTTAGTCAATTTCTCAGCTCTTGTGATCTTCTTCATGAGTGATGCATACTTGTATGGATCATAACAAAGTTAACCCGTGCACTTTATTAGGAAATGTTGATGATATGCCTATCTGCTAGCGTGTATTCCAGCAATTGTGAGTATTCCAGCCATTGTGTATTCCAGCAGCTGTGATTATTAGAGCTAGTGCGTATTCCAGAAATTGTGAGTATTCCAGCTAGTGTGTATTTGAGCAATTGGGAGTATTAGAGCTAGTGCGTATTCCAGCAATTGTGATTATTAGAGCTAGTGTGTATTCCAGAGATCGTGAGTATTCCAGCAACTGTGAGTATTCCAGCTAGTGTGTATTTGAGCAATTGGGAGTATTAGAGCTAGTGTGTACTCCAGCAATTGTGATTATTCCAGCCATTGTGTTTTCCAGCAGCTGTGATTATTAGAGCTAGTGTGTATTCCAGAAATCGTGAGTATTCCAGCAACTGTGATTTGAATATATCTATATCTATATATATCTATAGATAGATAGATATTTATACACATACATACACACACACACACACACACAAACACACAGACACAACACATCACTGAAATTAGTACTTGTCAAAGAGAGGAGTGATATTATTTTATTACTGCAGAGTACTTTTGTATGTTTTATCATATGTGTGGTCTATAATTTAAACCCTGTTCAGTCAGACAAATGCAGTTGTTGTTGAGGACAGTGAGGACTGTTACTTAAAAGGGAACTCCACACATTTTTGTTTATTCATAACCCTTGGTTGCTAAATACATGAATTGCAAATTATCATTATTATCGTTCCTGCTATCTTCTGTTGGCATCATAAGTATATATTATTGTCTGTAACCTACTTACTTGTAAGTGGGAGATTTAATGTGACTTATAAATTCTGTTTGAAAATATGGTAGTCGGAGTTCTCACTTTCCTCTCATCCTTATTCATAACAATAGTGAAGAAACTTGGCAGGCAACCACAACTACTATTAGTTTTTTACCTTGTTACATATTTTTGCAAAACAGATAACCATTCGTGCTGCGGAGCAGATGATGATGTGGTTTAAGAAAAAACACAATCCAATATAAAAAAATGAAAACAATACGTCAATTAATGACATTGTTTTTAGATTAAACACAACAACCAATCAGCAAATAGCTTTTATCTGTATAGTGCAAGTTGGAAAATTAAATAAAATGTCTATTTGACTGCTATTCTTTAGTGCAAATGTTTGTGAAATGTTATAAAGAAATCCCTTATGTTATGCAAACTAGATTATTGTCCAATGGGATATATTACTTAAAAAATGTCTTTAAAATACACTTAGTTAGATAAACTAATATTACCTGTAACATTCCCTTTCCTATCCTTCTTCTTGAAAGACCTCCTGTTGATTTTGGGGCCATCCGTTAAGTTGTCCGTTCCACTTGCCTCAACACCAATAGGCAGAGACTTCCCCGGTCTTAGCTTTTTTTTCTTAACGACAGATATGCTTAATTACAATTGCAGCCAAAAATTATAAATTATTGCATCAGTTATTCAACCAATAATTGATATTATCCAAAATAAGTGAACAAAAAGAAACTGCAATACTTATTGGATTTTATATATCAATGAAAGATATGCAACACCCAAAAAGTAGCCAAATGGAATAATGAGCCTTTCTGAATAACAATGCAATACATTCCTATATGTGACAATGGGCCTATCACACATATAATGAACAGCATGCCCAGAGTCTTCATTCCATTTTTGGAACTGCTACATTAAACTGGAAACAGAAAAGAATGTAAATTCGAAAATCCATCCATCTACCACTCTAAGACCACCTCTTCATTAATTTCAACTTTCCGAATGTCTCCTAAAACATTGTTCACATTACCCTCATTAACCATTAAAGCCAGCTCTACCATTAGGCAAACCCATATATTGTCACTCATTCAGTGTTTCTAATGCCCCCGTGCCGCCCCCACCAAGAGCTCCGGACACTGACATGAGGAAAGCAACCTGCAGCTTCTTACATGTGAGACTGTCGGCTGCTACTCCGTAATGTAAGTGTTACGCTGGAAGTTTGGCGCTTGGCTATGATCTCACAAACCAGCACCATACTCCCAGTCTGAGAAGCAGAGAATGCCTCCCCCAAACTCTTGCCTGCAAATGTGAGAAGCAGTGGGGTGTAATGCTCAAGAGGATACCATCTCTGAGCGGGAAGCGTTGCTTCTCAAAATTGGAGTTGGTTGGTAGGGGTAGCTAGCTAGGATGCCCACAAGATTTGTGCCAGCCCTACATTACAGTAATAGGACAATTAAACTGTATTTTGTACATGTCACAAGTATTTTTTGTGGAGAGAAAAAATGCTCTTCAGCCGACAGCTAAACAGGGAATGCTGACGGAATGTGCGAAATCCAGCTCTTTAATTGCATGTAAATAATCCCAAAATTAAACCTTGTTTTAATATGTGGAGCAAAAGTATATGCAATCCATCTGAAGATGCTGAATGTTGTACCTCTGCAGATGCTATAATTAGCAAGTATAAAATCCAAGCAAGTTGCACTTTGAGAAGCACATTTTTCACTTTTATTAATTATTTATAATAACTGACTACTCCACTTTTATCAACTGTAACTGCACCCAGAAATTTCTTGTAATTATTGATCAATCTCTCACATCGCTCTTGTGAAATTTTAGCCCATTCTTCCTTACAGAACAGCTTTAAATAAGTGACAGTTCATCAAGTGCCTGTCTCAGATGCTGCCACAACAACTTAGTGGGGTTTAAGTCTCGACTTTGACTAGGCCATTTCAACACTTCAAAATTCTGGTGTGTTGTTCAGGCCACTGCCTTGCCGTAGGATTCAGCTTCATCTAAAGAATTGGTGGGCTAACAGTCTCTGATACAGAGCAAAGCTTGGTTCCTTCAATGATGGCAAATTGATCAGTTCCTGATGCAACAAGCATATGCAAACATTAACACTTAGGGCTAGATTTACTAAGCTGCGGGTTTGTAAAAGTGGGGATGTTGCCTATAGCAACCAATCAGATTCTATCTTTAATTTATTTAGTACGTTCTACAAAATGACAGCTAGAATCTGATTGGTTGCTATAGGCAACATCCCCACTTTTTTCAAACCCGCAGCTTAGTAAATCTAGCCCTTAGTGTTAATGTTTGCATTGACCTGAATAACACACCAGAATTTTGAAGTGTTGAAATGGCCTAGTCAAAGTCGAGACTTAAACCCCACTAAGTTGCATGCATGACCATGTTGGTGTGAGGTTCATACAGTGGAAAGTCGCATTACATTTTCTATTGGCATAACAGGACCAAAAAGTTACATTTTCCCCTCACTAGAATATTTTGTATTCAATAGAACATTGTTCCAGAGCTCTTGAGGGTGAATTTTGGCAAATCAAATCATCTGTGCTGACATGTTCACTGTGAGAGTAAGGGTCAAAGTTAATCAAATTTATAGATGGTAGGGCTGGACTAACTCTTGTCTGTATATTAACCAAAGTATTCAAACAACAGGCCATACTTATTGCTTAAATTGGGTTGCATTTAGAAGAGAGACAGTGCTGGATTACCTTGCACACCAGAGAAAAATAAGCACCAAAACTCGGTGTATTTGTCTTTCATACTCTTCTCTTTATACAACCACAACTTATTTATAGGTCTGACTAAATTCTCTATGGCAAGTATAAAATAATTCAGAAAATTAGATAGTGATAATTACTTTTTCATGGTACTGTAAATAGATTATGATTGCTTAGACTTCCTAGAATATCAGCTTACTTGATTTATCTGGATTAATCAAACTAATTACGTAGAAGAAAATGGAAACACTCCTTTTGACATTTCCAGAATACGCACATATTTCACACAAGACACTGCAAAAACCTAAATTCATGCACTCATCATCCCCTGCATCAACTATTGCAATTCCCTCCTTACTGGGCTTTTCAAAGTCAGACTTGAACCCCGACAATCTTATTTGCACGCAGCGGCTAGATTGATTTTCCTTGCAAACCGTTCTTCCTGCTGAGCCACTCTGTCAGTCTCTACATTAGCTGCCTGTATTTCAATGAATCCAATATAAAATTCTTCTAATAACATACAAGGCTGTCAACAAAATTGCACCAACATACATTTCCTCACTTGTCTCAAAATATCTCCCAACTCGACACCTCTGTTCTGCACAAGATCTGCGTCTCTATTCCACTCTCATCACATCCTCCCATTCTCGGTTACAGGACTTTTTTCGAGCTGCACCCACTTTGTGGAATTCCCTCCCTCACACAACAAGACTTTCCTCTAGTCTTCAAACCTTCAAGCGTTCTCTGAAAACCCACCTCTTCAGACAAGCTTATGATATTCCTCAACCATCATCTTAATCCACCTAGGTTACCCTATTACCACCCTCTACACTGCTAACACAAGACAACAACCTTCTGACCAACATTGCTACACACACAGTCCACTCAATACTTCTACCTTTGCATTCTAGCTGCTCCAGTGTGCAATATGATGTAGCACATGCCCTTGTGTTTCAAACTCCCATTGTCCCATAGATTGTAAGCTTACCTCTCTGTCTGTATGTATTACCCAGTATTGTTTTATTAATGTTTGTTCCCAATTGTAAAGCACTATGAAATTTGCTGGCACTATATAAATAAATGTTGATGGTGATTATGATGACATGCCTTAAACTCTCTCTACTTACCTTCACTGCTCTGGAGGTAACAGCCGTGCAGCTGGAACTCAGGCTTGGGGGTGCAGAGTTAAGCTTTGGCAAAGGATGCCCTTCCACCTCCGACAACATGCATTCTTGATACAAAGGGGACTTTACAAAGCGAGCATAGCTGTCAAACTTCATCAAGTTGAATATCTAATGTGATAAAAATCAGAGAAAGTGAAAATTCACATATTTTCTTTATATTCTATGGAGAGTTACGATTATCAAATGTACATCTCATCATGATACAGCAATATAAACAATGCACACACTTAAAGGATCACTAAACCCCAAATTACATTTTCACATAGGAACCATGTTACTAAACATAACTTGGTCTCAACCGAACATTTCACTGCAGCTCAAGCAAAAAGTAAATTATCAACATTAAAAGCCACCTCCCCTTACAGTGTTTTGCCTGGTAAGTGAGCCCTGAACCAAATTAACCGTGTTAAATATAGATATATAATTGTTGACCCAAGAACCCAACTGCAACTAGATTGTTAAGTATATGGAAACATGTAGCCACTACTCACCAAAGCACAGTGCTGTATAGGGAGACCACTGATAGAACTTCTATTAGAGAATTTTTTATTCCATATATATTTGCTATATTTACATATTTCTATAATTATATAGGGGTGACTAAACATGAAGCCAAAGAAAAACAAATATCCTGCATGGTTTAAAGCACAATCCTGATTAATATTTAGTAAATCTATCTACATATACATCAAGATATTGTAACCTGTAATTGTTGTGCTTTGAAAAGATTAGGAGATGGTTTTTCCAGCATCTCCTCTGTAATAAGTGCTTGCTGATCCACATTGACCGGACACAAGGAACTGCTTGAGAGATATTCATCGTAGATCCGCCGAGATTCCTGCAAAAGCTGTCAAAAATAGGTCAAAGGACAACATGATATTTCCATGATCTGTTTTATTAATGTATTTAATGTTCATGGACTTCAAACATGCAGTATTATGACCTAATACAGCAGATGTTATTGAATGTATACTTAAAATAATAATAAATGTATAGTAAAGTATGGGTGAAGAAGAAATGAGGTTTCTGGGTTTATGTTTCATAATGCTCATTTTTACTATCCATGTAAGGACCAACCATTATTTAGTTGTACTTTGGGATTGGACACAGCAGTGACATGTGCTGTACCTAAGTGTAAGATAATTCCTTTGAGTGAGAAACAAACCAGAGTCAAAGTACTGTTTTGATAATGCAACAATGGTAAAACCACAGAGGAGAAGGACTTTGTTGTGATTATCTTAGACAACTGTAATGCAAGTAAACCGTGCAGTAATAAGTCTACACTTGGCTGCATAGGCAGACAGTTTAGCCATAGAAATAGAGATTCTAGGAAATGTGGACACTAATTACGTTTGTTGAAATGACATAATTTAATTAGCATGCAGAGTTGCACGTATCTTAAGATAACAAATTGCATACATTTCGGTAAGATACGCTTAAAGTGTAACATATATTATGATATGTTTTAAGAGTATGTCATACTATAGGCCATAAGCCTGAAAAATATATATTTATTATTATTATTTTTTTTAAAATAGTCGCACCCGTATGAGAAAATATGGTATAGATGGAGGACCTTTACCTATGTACTGGAGGGGTTGTGGGAGGTGGACCCCTTGGAGTGATATGTTTCAGGCAGGCACCCAGCCACTATCCACCTAACTTTTCCTAACTATGTCCGGATTGTGCAGTCCAGCACTTTTCACATGCGGAATGCCTCTGTATATATGTTTTCCACTTTATACATGTCCTTGTGTTCTAACACTTCTCTTCCTTTAAGAGCGTATTATATAGCATATTTTATATACATTGATCAGCCACATCATTAAAACCAACTACCTAATATAGTGTAGGTCCCCATCATGCAGCCAAAATAGGTCTGACGCATTGAGACATGGACTCCACAAGACCTCTGAATATGTCCTCTGGTATCTGGCACCGAGATGTTAGCAGCAGATCCTCTAAGTCCTGGAAGTTGCGTGGTGGGGCCTCCATGGCCCAGACTTATTTTTCCAGCACATCTCACAGATGCTCAATCGTTTTGAGATCTGGGGAATTTGGAGGCCAATTCAATACCTTGAACTCTTTCTCATGTTACGCAAACCTTTCCTGAACAATGTTTGCAGTGTGGCAGGGTGCATTATCCTGCTGAAAGAGGCCACTGCCATCGGGGCATACCATTTTCATGAAGGGATGTATCTGGTTTGCAACAATGTTTCCATAAGTGATACGTGTCAAAATAACATCCACATAAATGCCAGGACCCAAGATTTCCGAGCAGAACATTGACCAGAGCATCACACTGCTTCCACTGGTTTACTTACTTTTCATAGTGCATCCTGGTGTCATTTCTTGCCCAAATAAAGGACACACACGCACATGATGTAAAAGAAAATTTGATTCATCAGACAAGGTCACCATGTTCCATTGCTCCATGGTCCAGTTCTGGTGCTCACGTGCCCATTGTAGGCACTTTCGGTGGAGGACTGGGTTCAGCATGGGCACTCTAACCAGTCTGCGGCTACACAGCACCATATGCAGCAAGCTGTGATGCACTGTGTGTTCTGACACCTTTCTATCATAGCTAACACTAAGATTTCCAGCAATTTGTGCTACAGTAGATCTTCTGTGGGTGTGGAGCAGACGGGCTAGCCTTTGTTCCCCAAGCACATCAATGAGCCTTGGGTGCCGGTTCACCGGTTGTCCTTCTTTGGACCACTTTTGGTAGGTATTAACCACTGCATATCGGAAACACCCCACAAGATCTGCCATTTTGGAGGTGCTCTGACTCAGTTGTCTAGCCATCACAATTTGTCCCTTGTCAAAGTTGCTTAGATTCTTATGCTTGCTCATTTTTCCTGCTTCCACATCAACTTCAAGAGCTGACTGTTCACTTGCTGTCTAATATGTCCTACTCCTTAACAGGTGCCATTGTAACGAGATAATCAATGTTATTCAATTCATTTATCAGTGGTTTTAATGTTGTGGCTGATCGGTGTTCACATATGTATGTGAATGATTTACTGAAAAACACTTTGTCACAGGTTGCAGGTGATAGAAAGTATGCAGAATACCTGTATTTTGCTATACTATCACAAATACATTTGGACTCTGACTACTTAACATCTTATTGCAGTCTTAAACTATTGTGCCAATGATTTCTAAATTTTGTTTTTGTATGTAGGCACTATAACAGTTGCATTACTGTGGCTTGTCTGCATTCAGCAATAATAAATAATGAACGTAAGTAATTCACAGTACATTTAAGTGGTTACTGTATTCTACTGTACTTCTATCATCAGGAAAGTAAACAGACATAGAATGTGGTCAGATGTTAATACAACTTCCCAGAAAACCATTTATGTCTCACATGTGTAACCACACATGTGAGAACCACACATGATAACCACGTATTGTGGTGGATATTGAGTGCCTTAAGAATCACCAATGTAAAGTGTTTTTTTTTTAATTTTCATAACATATTTACTCTTTTAAATCATGCATGTCTTGTCTCCCTAAGTCAAACATTGTTTCCAGGCAAGTACATCTGAGGAAAACATGCATGTCACCTCTGCAATACAACATGTCTAATGGACTTTTTCATCCAGTGATTATTCTGATATTTTAATACTTTCAATATTTCACAAACAAAAGATTAAGAGCATATATTGATTTTACAGGGAAAAGGGAATGGAACTCTGCGGATGGCTTAAAGGGGTGGTGTACTTTTTGATAACGGTAACAAACCGTTTCACCGTGTGAAATTTCAAATTGTTGATCGATGTTCTTGTCTTATATCTTGTCAGATTTTGCATTTAACTGCTGCCCATCACTGTCCTAGACATTAAATATGGCTTCTCATCCATATCTTCTTCCCTTTTATAAAAGCCTCGCACTTTACTTTACATATACATGTTAGCATATGTCACAGTCACTTGTCACAAGGTCAGTCATCATATCACCATATAGGGCGCAGGCAGCGCCGGTGCTAGGGTCCTTGGCGCCCTAGGCACAGTGTGAAAATCGGCGCTCCCCCCTTTAAAAATCGACGCCCCCCGCCGTGGGTACCCTGTCAAAATTGGTGCTGCGCTACCCTCCCCTCAGCTCCCCTCCCCATGTCTTTCATTATCTTACCTGCATGAAGCTGCTCCTCTCTGCTCTGTCTTCTCCCCTCCACTCACAGACACTGTCGGGCCGTGATGATGTCATCATCACGGCCTGTCACTGTCAGTGAGCGGAGGGGAGAAGACAGAGCAGAGAGGAGCAGCTTCATGCAGGTAAGATTCATAGCCCCTTAACCCCTCTCCTCCCCGTGGATTTCCGCACAGTTTTAAATGACCATAGTCATTTTTTTTTTTATTTTGAGGCGCCCTGCAGAGCCCGGCGCCCTAGGCAATTGCCTAACCTTACCTAATGGGAGCGCCGGGCCTGGGCGCAGGGCAGAATAGTTTGCCAGATGGAACAGAGAATGAGGGATATTTTTAAAAAAGACTTGAAGGGGCTAATGCTAAGTTGGGTGAAAGCCCATTTGATTCCCATAAAATACTTTATTTTGCACTGCGCATACCCACACAAATTAGCGTACATATACATCTGTATGCAATGCTGGTAAGCATCTGACTCATCTAATGACTGGAGAGGCCTAATTGGGGAGGAAACGGATGTGCAGACCAAGTACAGTAAAAGTTTGTTTGCATAATGGCAAATTATGCTAATCTGCAGAGACACGCAGATACACCTGTCAATAAGCATATACTCAAGCTAATAGCCTGGTTATTTAAATTTATATTTCTCTTATCTCACTTACCTGCTCAGTATCCTCTGGTGAAATGGACTGGAACTTTTCACACGATTTCCAAAAATATATATTCTCAGCACTATATTCTTTCTTTAGAAATTCCTACAGCAAGAGAGAAATTTGGATGAGAACACTTGGCAAGAACCTGCCTAAAAGGAACCCAACTAATCATGTATTGTGCAACTTACAAACATTAAATTCACATGAGGACATTTATGTCCAACTATCAGCTCATGGGACACATGCCCCCCTGTTCCCAAGATCAATTGTATGTAATTCAACTCATAATTCCATATTTATTATAAATATATATATACTATAGGTAGTTCTTTGTCCTCCTATATTCACATATAAACTAACATTTAATTGAGAGATGTCAAGAAGCCAAGATTTACTTGGGTGTTCCAGTGCATGGTCTATTATTGGGATATACTGTCTCCCAACAAGGACCATTGTTAAATTCACACCCATCCAGTACTATTTCTTTTAATTGCATTGTACAAAACTGTCAGGAAAACAGAGTAATACAAACACATGGAACACAAGAGTAGATAAGTGAACAATCATAAAGTAATCACTTCCGCGCTTATACACATACAGTATCATATACATACAAACAAACTGTACATGACACATTTACAGACACTTTTACACAGACAACACAACTGCACACATGTGGATACATAAACAATTTGAAAGACTTTAGTAAACGTTAAACATTTATCTCCTTTCCAAGTCATTGGGTGTTGCTTCTTAATGTTGAATCCTACCGTAAAATACTCAATTCCAAGATTGTCTTTGAGAAGTCTTTCAAATGATACTGCCCAACTGGCCACCGACCGCTCTGATGAAAGTCCAGCACTCTGAACACTGGGCAAGCTGTTTAGACTCTGATCACTGCCCCGTCCATCGAAATCAGTACTATTCAATTCTACAAAACAAATTGTAATGTATCAGAAGACAAATAGTACAGTTATGCTCGTATTTATTTGCACTCAGTAGAAGTAATCACTTTTCAACATTGCATAACATTACTAATGAGACAAAGGTATGATTGTCTACTTACCTTCACGCTTCTGGCTGTGCAGTAAAGCAAATTTCCAGTGTCGAAGTCAGCAAATTGGATAAAGTCATTTCAATTAAAGTCTAGCAAACTTGGTTGTCTTTGTCTGAAAAGATGCGTATGGTACGCTATGGCGTACCAGGGCACGCTACGGCGTGAAAGGGCGTACGCATCCACTACACGTGGCAGCAACAGTAATCGGTCTTTTACCATACATTCGCACAAACACGCATACTTATAAAATAGTACACATTAATGGTAGTTGCAACACATAGTCAGTTATGTCGAAATATAGTAGTATTTATATGTTATATCAGAGTTACATGCATATTAGTGAAATACACGGAATGGGTTGAAGGAATAACATCATGAGTGGTATCATACTGAACCTTGTCACATATCCTACTGTTTGGTTCATTCTGCGAGGGAATCGCAGAATGCATACACAAGTTATGAATGATAGGGAATTATGAACTACTTAAGACTAAGGAATCTTGGCGGGAAGAGCAGAGCATACCCCCTGCAGAGATGACCCCCTCCTTTGGATTCCTTTGTATGAACTGGCCAATGATGACGACCCCTTGGACCTTCCTGAGACCTGGACCAATAGATGCAAGCTATTCCATCTTCATTGTATTACTGTATGTGATTGTGTATATAAGCAGCAGCTTGTGATCCAGAGTGCAGACATCTTGTCCCCAGACTTCAGGATTGAATGACTGCACTGGATCCAGAGCGCCTGCGATAAGTAACGGCTGTATTTACTATTACTTCGCTTGAGCATATTATTCTACTTATTGCGAATAAATCTTTGTGCTTTGGAAACACAAATCGAGGTTCGACAATCGTTATTGGTTAGCGACAATACGCACATAACAATTTGGGGGCTCGTGAGCTTTGGAGGTTTCGTTGCCGATGATACGCAAGACCAACGGATTTCGGTTCCTCAACAAAGGGTGGAGACGCGTCATAAACGGGTAAGAACGCATGGTGTTCAAAACCTGAATTTTACTCTGTGTTGCGAAACCGAATGTCCGTTTTGCATTATCTAGGGCACGCTAACTAGAACCTAGGGACAAAAGAGAAAACTATTTCTTTTTTTCTGTCATTGTGCGTTTTAACTGTATTGCATTGCTTAGCGTATGTGTATTTCCTGCTGTGCGTACGCGAACTTCCGGTAGACTTGCCACGTGGTTAAACAATCGTTTTGATAGTTATTATATGTGCATAGTATAATTACTTGTGAAAGCCTCTGAGATATTATTACTGTTGTTGGGAACTTTTGATTTTCTGCGCAGAAAAGGTGTATAGTGTGTGATGTTGTAACGTAGATACACTGTTCATTATTCATTGTACTCAGTTGCTGTCTGACGAGGCGGATTGCCCAACTGAAGGACGGTATACAGGGCAGGTATACTGAATGCGAAAACGTGTTTTTCGCAAAAGCGCTACCAAGAGATCGCAAGGTTTGCTAATAATTAGTATTGGTAGGCAGTGCGATCTAACCGCATCTTGAGTGCGGATTGGTGAAGCAGCTAGGAGGAATTATATTGGAAAGGCTGGTTGATTGTATTGACTTTGTTCTCCCAGTTATAATAAACTCAGCAGATTTTGTGGTTGAGCCAGGGTATCGAGGAGCTGATAGCCCTTGGGGCCCACAGTGATATTTCTGTATTAGGGATCCTCGCCGGGTGCGAGAAAAGCGAGTGAACGCGGCTAAAGGAAATACGTTCACCGAGCATTAGAGATCTCTAGCTGTGATTGTAGCAACAAAGTTGGTATATTGTTCAACATGGGTGCTAAGCATACGCTAGAGATGGCCAGTGTACTGCCTAAGGAAGGCCCTATTGGTTCAGCTAGGTTTCTCATGTGTAAGAAATATGGTGCATACGCAACTGTGTATTGTGACACGTGGGTCGAGATGACCAAAACTTGTGATAGCCCTTTCCCAACAATAGGAAGTTTTAATGCAGAGGTACTAAATACTGTAAAAGATAAAGTATGGTTGATTACCTCAACGAAAGTGAGGAATAAACATAATGATTGTTTAAAATTGTGGCAAATGGAAGGTAACACGTGGCAGAGCAGCGAATGCAAACCGGAAGTAGGCGTGATGAAAAGCGCGCGCAAGGCGGATGTAACCGTTGCGAAGCGTGGCGAACTCAGCGCAAGCGCGCCCCCGCCACCTTATGTGGCGGGAGGGATAAAATAGAAAAATTGCTAAGTTGTATCCTGTTTTAAACCAGTTTCAATCAAGTGTATCTGAAAATGAAGATGAACCCACTGTGATTTCGGCCATTGCCCATGCTGTTAGTGTACTAGAGGCTCAGCGCAAGTATGAGAAAATGGCTGAGATAGGTGAGAGTAGCGTGATCACTAGGAGTGAGAGCGTTCTAAATCTAGAACCAGCAAATCCTGTAGTGTCCCCTGAAGTCAGTGTACCAGAGGGTGCATTCCCAGTCCGCACAATATCAGTTCCCAATGGGAAACCGGATAAGGATGGTGTAGTTCCTTTAAGAAATGTTACAATGCATTGTCCCTGGACTAGATCAGAATTACGTTCCATTATGACTGAATTCCCAGACCCTAGAAAAGAGTTGGCTAAGTGTCAGAAATTTGTTAAAGACTTAGGGAATGCCCACGAACCAACCAATAAGGATTGGCGTGTAGTGTTGAGGGCGTGTCTTCCTCCCAATACTAACATACAAAAATTGAAGATTGTTTGTTGGAGGAAGATGACACCTTGACTGATGAGATTAACCAAAAGAATATAGAACAGATTGTCAAACACTTAGCCATCTATTTTCCAGTAGTAGTAAATTGGAGTAAGATTTTCACCATTAAACAAAAGGATAGTGAAACAGCAGCAGATTACTTCACTAGAGCTATAGCTGCGATAACACGGTTTACTGGGATATCCAACATAAGTGAGGACCCACATCACAGAGAGGTAGCTGTAGGGGTACTGATGGATGGCCTTAGAGAAAATTTAAAGACGAGAGTACAAACCACATTACCTAATTGGAGAGGCGTCACGGTAGACTCTCTTAGGGAGTCTGCTGTGGAGCATGACAAAAACCTTTTTAGAAAAAGGGAGGAGAAAAGTGATAGGTTAATGACGGTAAGTATACAGGCTCTAGAAAGGGTGCATACACGACCACCAGCATACAACCCATATAACAAGAAACCTAAAGTGATCAGGTGTTTCAACTGTAACAAGGAAGGACATTACATGAGAGATTGTAAAAAGGAAAGACTCAATACACAGAGGGGTGGGTCACATAGATATCCTCCAAGGAGGGATTCACATAGACTAGAAGACTCACATCTACCCGCGCATATTACGGCAGCAAATGCTGCGCGGGAAATCAATAGTCAGCGCTAGGGGTCAGGTCATACCTATAGTCTACAACCAGTGAGGTTAACTGAGAGTCAGAGTGAAGAACCAACAATGATAGTTGACATAGCTGGTAGGAAACAAACTTTTCTTGTAGATACAGGGGCGGCCCGATCTGTGATAACCTCTCCTTTCAATCTACAGGTGACCAGTAAAACCATTCCAGCTATGGGGGTAAAGGGAAAAGTGTTACATTATCCTCTAACTAAACCCGCTGAAGTTACTATAAGCCCTCTGCATACTAAGCATTCGTTCCTCTTAGCTGCAGCGGCTCCTACTAACTTGCTAGGGAGAGACTTGTTATGTAAAATGGGATGTGTCATATACTGTACTTCAGATGGTGTGTTCCTAGATATACCCGAGAAGGTTGCACATGAGGTACAGGATATATTGGACACCTCTCAAAGGTTAATGTTACACTCTCCTGTTATAGAACAAAGTCCATCTCAAGTAAAGGGGATGTTGCTGGAAATACCAGGTTCCCTATGGACCAGAGATGGACAGGACACTGGACTGATGGTAAACGAAGCCCCTGTCATGGCAATCTAAAAAGTGGTAGGATAGCTCCAAAAATCCCACAGTATCCATTAAAACCAGAGGTGGAACTAGGGGTATATCCTGTTATTGAGAGGCTGATACAACAAGGGATTTTAATCCGTACAGCCAGTACAGCAAATAGTCCCATCTTCCCTGTGAAGAAGAGTGGGGGGAGGGGCTATAGATTAGTCCAGGACTTAAGGGGAATTAACAAAGTTGTTGAGAGCCAATTCCCCGTAGTGCCAAATCCAGCGTCATCCTCATGCAGATTCCACCGTCTGCCAGTCATTTTACTGTCATTGATCTATGTTCTGCTTTCTTCTCAGTCCCTCTTCACCCTGACTGCCAATACCTTTTTGCATTCTCCTACAGGGGAGTGCAATATACATGGACCAGACTACCCCAGGGGTTCATTGACAGCCCCAGTATTTTCTCCCAAGCCTTACATGACTGTTTGCAATCCTTTCAACCCCACAATGGGTCTGTTCTAATTCAATATGTGGACGATTTGTTGTTGTGCTCTGATTCTTTTATGTCATGTTTGCATGATACTAAATTGTTGTTGCTTCATCTTTCACAAACAGGGCACAAAGTGGCAAAGGATAAATTACAGCCATGTCAGACTAAGGTCAAATACTTAGGACATTGCCTCACTAAGGGGCTAAGACACCTGACAACCGACAGAATTGAGGCCATACAACACATGACTCTGCCGCAGAGCCAGAAGCAGATTCGTACTTTCTTGGGGATGTGTGGATACTGTAGATCCTGGATCCCAGGTTTTTCTATTCTGGCATTACCATTGCAGGAGCTAGTCTCTTCCTCAAAACCAGAACGTGTTGTACACACAGAAGAGTCAGAGCAAGCGTTCTTTAATCTTAAAGATAGTCTGACAAGAGCACCTGCATTGGGAATACCTGATTATGAAAAGCCTTTTGAGCTATTTTGTACAGAAGCTGATGGCTGTGCAGCAGGTGTCCTCGCACAGAAACATGGTGACGCTAGCGGACCGGTAGCATACTACAGTGCACAATTAGACAATGTGGCAAGATCACTCCCAACATGTCTCAGAAGTGTAGCAGCAACGGCCCTTGTAGTAAGTAAGAGCGAGGATGTAGTATTAGGACATAATTCAACCATCTATACACCCCATGCTGTATCAGCTCTGTTAAATTCAGCCCAAACCAGACATGTTTCTTCAGCTAGATTCACAAAATGGGAACTAGCCCTGATGGCACCCTCAAACATCACCATCAAACGATGTAACACCTTAAATCCAGCTACATACCTTCCGTATGTGTCTCTAGAGACACAAAGGGTGGGAGGTGAGGAGACCCTGGTTGATGATGAGTTAGGCAAGAATACTGACACGCATGACTGTATGGAACACCTGAATCAGACCTTTACTGCAAGGCCCGACATACGTGACACCCCCTTAGAAAATGTAGATTTTACGTTTTATACAGACGGAAGTTGCCATAGACAGACAGAGACAGGAGAGCTATGTACTGGTTACGCTGTTGTAGACGATCAGGATGTGGTAGAAGCTGAACCCCTTGGCCCACCTCACTCAGCCCAGGTGGCGGAACTAGTAGCACTAAGGAGAGCGTGTGAATTGGCAGAGGGTAAATCAGCCAATATATATACTGACTCTAGGTACGCCTTCGGGGTAGTGCACGATTTTGGGGCCCTTTGGCGTCTTAGAAACTTTACGACAGCAGCAGGTACACCAGTGGCACACTCACAACACAAAAAAGGACTTCTGACAGCGATACAGTTACCCAGAACAGTAGCCGTTATAAAGTGCAAAGCCCATACCTTTGAAGAAGACCCAGTGTCACTGGGCAACAACAGGGCAGACGAAGCGGCAGGGCAACCTATGACTGTATCGACCGAGACTATGATGGTTTTTCAGACATTAGACATGCTGAAATTAATTGAAATGCAAGATTTGTGTTCCCTGCAGGAAAAGGCGGTCTGGAAGGCGAAGGGATGTGGTCAAGAGTCCTCAGGATGGACAAGGTAAGCCTGTAGCTCCCCGAACATACTATCCAAGCCTGGCTGAAGCAGCACACGGCCTGACTCACCTGGGTAAAGAAGGTATGTGCAAACTGGTGAGAGCATACTGGTGTGCTCCCGGATTTTCCTCTCAAGCTGGTAAGAAAGCAATGTCATGTCTTACTTGTTTGAGGAAAAATGTTGGGAAAACTATTCCAACTGAGCCATCCCACATCCCTCCTACAGACGGACCTTTTCAGGTAATACAAATTGACTATATGCAATTACCACTGTGCAGGAATCTAAAGTATGTGTTAGTATGTATTAATGTGTTTTCCGGTTGGGTAGAAGCATATCTGGCAGCCACTAATACTGCTGTGGTCACGGCAAAGAAAATTGTACAAGACTTTGTGTGTAGGTTCGGTATCCCTAGAATCATTGAAAGTGATAGGGGTACCCATTTTACTGGTGATATCTTCCAAAATATGTGTAAACTCATGGGAATCAGTAGCAAACTTCACACCCCTTACCGACCACAAGCCAGTGGTAAGGTGGAGAGAGTAAACGGTACTATCAAGAACAAACTGGGTAAGATAATGGCTGAAACTGGGTTGGCATGGCCTGAGGCTTTGCCGTTGGTCCTCCATAGCATTCGAACCACTCCTAGACCTCCTCTTAATCTGTCCCCCTTTGAGATACTGTTCGGACGACAACCTCATTTGATCGTGAGTCCACAAGACGACTTAAAGTGTAATAATGAAGTGACTGTACAATATCTTATAAGAATGAGTAGACAGCTAAAACAACAACAGCAAAAACTAAAAATGCTGTCACCTGGTATGCCAGAGACGAACTGTCATGATGTTGAACCTGGAGACTATGTTATGATCCGCAATTTCTTACGTTCAGGTTGTTTAACAGGCCGTTGGGAAGGCCCGTACCAAGTGCTGCTGACCAGTACTACATCACTGAAGGTTGCAGAGAGAGACACTTGGGTCCATTCCACCCACTGCAGGAGAGTCCATAATCCGGAGAAAGTGCAAGACAAAACTCAGACCGACGACATAGAACTGTCACTTGTGAGCCTGTTCCGGGAGACCTAAAGCCTGCAGTTGAGACACCTGAACCAGAGACGTTGCCTCAGAACTATCTTTCCAGCGATGGAGTGGCGGTTTTTGTTTTTCTTTTGTTCCAGGATTTTCCTTGTTTTTACTTTTTCTAGGACATTCTATTTTTGTGAAGGAGGATGGAGGATGGAGGAGAGTTCTGGGAGTGATACGGATAAAATGGAGGCCGAAGAAAAGTTAATAGGATACTCTGAACAGCCCATTATCAAACTTGGTCCAGGGGTTATGAAAAGGTCTGCTAGCTCAGGAACTCGGAGGCAGTGTGAGGGGCTATTGTCTGATGAGTATTGTATCTGCAAGTTCTGCGACTCCCTAGTTGAAGAGAGATGCATCCAACGATGCCAGTCCCCCAGTACTCTGAATATAGGTGGGCATCCTTTGGAGGATTATCACTCCCTGGTGGGTAAGGTGCTAAACCAAACCGAGTGTTGGGTGTGCTCTCACGTGCCTCAAGGGCAGCATAACATAGGACTAGTGCCATTCCCCCTAAACATATCCGAAGTACTCGAATTGAGGGGTGGGAGGCCCATAGAAGGGAGGTACAATAACACTAGGTCCCCTAGTCTGACGCTTCCACAATACTCCATAGGCAGATCTTTGCTGTGCCTAAACATATCTCATGCAAAGCGCCTGGAGAATTGGGAGGCTGACCTATCAGATCAGACAATGGCTCGCCACACTCATTTTAGAGGAAGACTCACAAGGTCACTACTAGGCAGGAATGTTGATGGAAGTCACAAGTTAGGGCGTATAACCAAACATAAGAAGGTATCCATTGGAAAAGTCTCTACAGATAAATGTGAAAATGTCATTAATGCCGACACGTGTCTAGAGCAGATGGAGACACTAGGCATGGGTAGTTTTATCAAAACTCTGTGTGATATAATTCATGGGCATACTGTTCCTTATGTTCTCCCTGAGGATGTGTATTTTGTTTGTGGGAGAAAAGCTTATTCCTGGGTGACTCCGAGTTCCAAGGGCTTGTGTTTCCTAGCTAAACTGGTTCCTGAAATCATGACTATTACTCATGAAGAAATGGTTGATATTCACAAGACTACATCACCACCATACATACACACACAGTATGAACACCGTGGCAAGAGAAATATGATTCCCGGTGAGGAACCCATAGCTACAAAATTGATTAGTGAAACTGCTGGTTTCCAAGTTATGGTTGCTCTAGATCTCACCAGGACCGCTCGGGGGAAAATTAAACTTTAAATATATCCAAGACCTAGCCAAATTAATAGATAATATCACCGAGATGTATGATGACACTTTCAGGTATACTGGAAGGGAGCTACAAGCGTACAAGAAAGAGTTGGTGCAACATAGACTGGTACTTAATTATCTCACCTCTATTACTGGTGGGTACTGTGTGACACTGGCCACCCAGTTCGGTGTCAAATGTTGCACGTACATTACTAATAATACGGATGACCCTAAAGAGGTTATAGACCGGAAGATTTTGCAGCTGAAATGGGAATTTCGAAAGAGCCATAATTCTTCGTTATATGAGGTCGGGGAAAAGGTGGCGGGTTGGTTCTCATGGTTGAACCCAGCAAAATGGTTCTCCGGTCTGGGGGAGTGGGTACAGGAAATGATTGCGAGTGTAGGTAAGCTCCTTCTCCTTATACTGGGTGTCATCTTAGCAATTGGTTTAGTTGTCAAATGTGTTCCTACTGTGTTGAAGTGTGGAAAATGGTCTCATAGGAGTAACACTGAGAAAGAGACTGAAAGGGTGGTACCAGATACCGAGATCATGGTCTGTGAAGAAGTATTGTATAATCCTGAGCTTGAAACGGTGATTGGGTGATAGTTTATTACACTATCAAAGGGTGGAGCTGTCGAAGTCAGCAAATTGGATAAAGTCATTTCAATTAAAGTCTAGCAAACTTGGTTGTCTTTGTCTGAAAAGATGCGTATGGTACGCTACGGCATACCAGGGCACGCTACGGCGTGAAAAGGCGTGCGCATCCACTACACGTGGCAGCAACAGTAATCGGTCTTTTACCACACATTCGCACAAACACGCATACTTATAAAATAGCACACATTAATGGTAGTTGCAACACATAGTCAGTTATGTCGAAATATAGTTGTATTTATATGTTATATCAGAGTTACATGCATATTAGTGAAATACACGGAATGGGTTGAAGGAACAACATCATGAGTGGTATCATAATGAACCTTGTCACATATCCTACTGTTTGGTTCATTCTGCGAGGGAATCGCAGAATGCATACACAAGTTATGAATGATAGGGAATTATGAACTATTTAAGACTAAGGAATCTTGGCGGGAAGAGCAGAGCATACCCCCTGCTGAGATGACCCCCTCCTTTGGATTCCTTTGTATGAACTGGCCAATGATGACGACCCCTTGGACCTTCCTGAGACCTGGACCAATAGATGCAAGCTATTCCATCTTCATTGTATTACTGTATGTGATTGTGTATATAAGCAGCAGCTTGTGATCCAGAGTGCAGACATCTTGTCCCCAGACTTCAGGATTGAATGACTGCACTGGATCCAGAGCGCCTGCGATAAGTAACGGCTGTATTTACTATTACTTCGCTTGAGCATATTATTCTACTTATTGCGAATAAATCTTTGTGCTTTGGAAACACAAATCGAGGTTCGACAATCGTTATTGGTTAGCGACAAAACGCACATAACACCAGAAACCCACAAAACACATAAGAAATGTTGGAAACATGTTTCTACTATTGATCCAATATACTAGATGCCATCCACTATTCTAGTTGTGAAAACAAATGCAGGACACAGTACAATCTCACTATATCCCACTGAAATCAGGGAGCAGAATATGTGTGGAGTCATTTCTCACATTTGAGAAGATCCTGTTTGTTACATCTCATCTCCTAAACACTGTCAGGACAATATCTCAGACAATAGTCTCTGTGTTTAGAGGCAGAAGTTGCTGCGAGATGGCTAGTAAGAATTTGGCCTTATTCAGACAAGTCACTTGCGGTCAATACATATATTTGCTCATTCTCTATGAATAATTATTGGTGATAACCCTGAAAATGTCATATCTCAGTCAACATGGTATAATTATATACTGTAATTTAAATATAGATTAGATACATTTTTATGTGTATTAGGAGTCCTTGGTTTTTAAATATATATATTTCGGGACCGACCTCCAAGACATGAGTCCTGGACTGATTAATGAGATTTTCAATAAGAACATATAGAATATATAGTTGTTGTTGATATTTCTTCTACATTTTTATATGGTTGACACTAATGCATGTAATAAAGTATTATTATTATTATTATTATTATTATTATTATTATTATTATTAATAATAATAATAATAGTAGTAGTAATATTAATAAACTAACAAAGCGGGATTACAACTCAGCCATAGTGATGTCTACAATATATGTCTAAAGTACTCTATGATCGATCAAGTCAATTGTCTAAATTTACAAGTACAGTTTTGTAGTCCAGAAACATATAAGACAGCAGCATCGCTGATTCAGGATATAACAAAAAGATTTCACCTCCACACAGGTGTACTTGTGAATGACAATGATATTAAAACATTATGGTGAGCAATGCAATACAAAACAATGTTTGTCCGTTAAGTCCAGCACACCCAGAGTAGAGAAGCCCAGCAACCAGCCCTTATCAATAAATATCACCCATACAGACCATACAGTAAAGTAAGGATAATGGAGGAAGACTGGAGTCAAAGCCCAACTGTGTGTTTTCTACCATTGAACCATTACCCAATTTCCCCTTATTCAAAGTGGAAAATCGGAACAAATACACATATATTTGCCAATGTTCAGGGTGATCTATAAAAACTACTGGAAGCACAGTACTGTGAAAAAAGTGTAACTCCAAAGCATTGTACTACAGTCATTATCCCGTTACCAATTATCACATTAACCCCCATTCTGTAAACTATAGTATTTATAAAACATTATTGTAAAAGAAATGCAGCCGGCATCAACATAGGAAACAACAAAGTAATAAACATTTCATAGTGGTCACCATAATAATATATAGATAATAACTCTGTATTAATCAGCAACACCAATTATAGCAGGTGTGCCTATGATGAGGCAAATATGTCTTAGAAAGTTTGGTTTTGGTACTCTATATGGAAATACAAAAAATGCAAATGTTCTTGCTACAATTTTAAATAAATAAGTGCCTTGTTGGTAGATCTAATAGTGATTCGCTGTCTTGTATGATGTATATTACACAAATCACGATAAATATTTGTACTACGGAATGAGTTCAGCTGCCACCTCAGGGTGACTAGCCTAAGATAAAATCCAAGGGCATAACTATAGCCATAGCCATAACTAACCATGTAACTCAGTGACGGGCAACAGAATGTATATATTTATATTACAATCTCTGAACTCCGAAACACAGGCCCGGCGCTCCCATTAGGCAAGGTTAGGCACTTGCCTAGGGCGCCGGGCTCTGGAGGGCGCCACAGATTAAAAATTTCTTTAAAACTGTGCGGTGACCGCTGACCATACCTTTCACGGCCGCCGCACAGCTTCACATACATCCACAGGGAGGGGGGGAGGGACTATTGATCATCACCACCGCCGCCTCTCTGCTCCATCTCCTCCCCTCCACTCACTGACTGTCGGGCCGTGACATCATCATCACGGCCCGACAGTGTCAGTGAGTAGAGGGGAGCAGACGGAGCAGAGAGGAGGCAAGTTAAGGTAAGAAAAGACGGGGGGGGCGCTGATTTTGAAAATGGGGCGGGGGCACGGGGAGGGGGGCGCCAATTTTGAAAATGTGCCTAGGGCGCCAAGGACCCTAGCACCGGCCCTGCTGAAACATAAGCATTAGGAACTTTGAGGAAAAGGTTTAAGGGGTTAGAATAGGCTCTTACTTCCTCTTCTGTGCTACACTGGGCAGCTTGAATATGTAAAAAGCACATAACAAATTGTTGTGCTTAGTGAGAGAGAAAAGACAGGAGCCTCTGAAGCCCTAGAGTTTTAGCAAACAATTGATTAACAAAATGAACAGGGGGTGCAAAGCTAGAGGGAAAATTTTCAAATAAAAAGCATATTTATTTATTCCATTCTCTTATCATCTCTTGACTATTGCAACTTCCTGCTATCTGTCATTTCAGACACCCATATATTCACACTTCAATCCATTCTAAGTGCTACTGCAAGACTGATCTTCCACTTTGCAAATCCCTACACTGGCTCCCTGTGTCCTCCAGAATCCAATTCAATCCAATATTCAACCTTACATACAAAGCCTTAAACAACACCACCCTTTTATACATCTCAAATCTCATATCAAAATACTCTCCTTGCCGCCCTCTTAGATCTGCTTCTGACCAGCGCCTTGTATGTCCTTATTTTATGTATGTCCTATTTTCCCTACTACACGGCGCTGTGGAGCACTGTGGAACCTTACAAATCTACCATAATAATAATAATGATAATAATATTTCAGTGGGTATATTTTGTTGGAAGCATCTAAGATGTGTCCAGCTATAAAACAATACAATTGCTCCAGAGATATACGTCAGACATTCCTGTGTGTATAGTTTGTCTTGAAAATTGTCTTGAGTTATTTATAAATCCAAAAGTATAAAATTAAATATAAACACAAATAAAAATACAGATTAAGAGCCTGATTCATTAAGGATCTTAACTTTAGAAACTTCTTATTTAAGTCTCCTGGACAAAACCATGTTACAATGCAAAAGGTGAAAATTAGTATTCTGTTTTGCACATAAGTTAAATACTGACTTTTTTCATGTAGCACACAAATATCAACTTTACATTTCAGTGTACAAATAAGCTATCAAGTATTTGTGTGCTACATGAAAAAACAGTCAGTATTTAACTTATGTGCAAAACAGAATACTAATTTGCACCCCTTGCATTGTAATATGGTTTTGTCCAGGAGACTGAAATAAGAAGTTTCTTAAGTTAAGATCCTTAATGAATCAGGCCCTAAATTATATTCAATGAAATAATTCAATTTAAATTAAACTTCTGTTGATTTCCCCTTTGAAAATTAGGCGCTCCAAATGAAAATGTTGATTAAGTAATCCGAATTGAACTTCAACTTAATATATTCAACTTAATATAAAATAACCTTGGCGCTTTTGATTTAAGTGCTATTAGCTGGAGGGGTCAAGACGCAGCCAGCAAATCAGAAGATGGTGTTGCTGTTAGTCATTATCATAATTGTGTCTCATTGCAATAAGGCAGGTGCAACTATGTCCAATAATGTCACAATTACAGTATTCAGCCTAAGCTTACCCACCCATGCCCTTCCCTGTTTCGTCTCTTTGGGTGCAAGGGGTGCAAGCAAATCATCAGTATGCAAACAAATTCATACAGCTGTATGAAAACGCATTATTGGTGCTTATGCCCAGTAAGGAAAAGCATATCTTATCTAAAAAAAAAGCAGATGTATGTCCACTTCTAAATTAGTCCCAATGTGAATATCTGGACTAAAATACAACGAGAAGACACAAAGGCAGTAATCGCATATGTATGTTAAGGTATATTTTAAAATAAGTTTGAAGTGCCCAAAAAATAATTTATTATCTTTTGCAAGCTTGTTTTCCTTTCATTATTATCACAAGATACTAAATCTGTATACATATGTTTGTGCAATTCCAATAAAAAAAGAAGGAAATCCCACTAATAGAGACCAACAAATTGTATGTAAATGAATGTGATAGTTAAGTATTACATAATGCTAACAAAAAAAAAAGAACATAAGCAAAAAACAATAAAGATATGGAATTTCTTGTTAAAAAACCTTAGCTTCAATGCTCAATGGTAGATGGGCAAACACAATTTGATCAATATGTGTATCTCATTTTTATTCCAGGTATTATATTACATAGCAATATTGCAGAGTTTAATATACATATATTTCCTATTGATCTTAACATATTCTTAGTTTTTAAAGTAAGTTTCTGTTGTTTGCTTTGTAACTCTACACATCTGTATAAGATCTGATGGAGGGGTCTAATTTATATGTCTTAAGATAAAACCTTTTTGCAAAATGTTAAAATTGTGCATTAACTTGTGCTTGACTCATATTTAATAAATACATTCTGAGTTGATTCAACTAACACCACAACTGTTTTTCAACTATTGCTTTTTTCAGTCTGGGGGTAGGATAAATGATTATCCCAGGTGGATCCTAATCCCAATAGGTGTTCATATGTAGGCATTTTTTAAGTCTAGCATTAATCCATACATCAATGCAGCAGCAATTGCTGGGGGAAGCATGGTTCAGAAATGGATGGACAGTGTATGTTGGTTTTGAGAAAATGAATGCGTTTTTGCCCTCATGGATCCAGCATATTTATTCTTAAAAACCTGTGCACACTGGCCACAGGTTATTCTGCAAAGACATCAAAGATTGCTTTATCTTGTTCATTTAGTACAGCATTAGACAAGGTGTGGATGCACCATTTCTCCATCCTCATCCTCCTTGACCACTCTGCCACTTTTGATAAAATCAACCACACTCTTCTCCTTGACACCCGTCACTCCCTAGGCCTATTCTGTGTCTCCCTCCCGGTTGACAATATCACACTCTCCTCTGTTCCCCAAGCCTTCACTTCGCCTGAAGCTTCACTTCCCACATCTGGCCTCTTGCTCTATCTTGTTGCCTACTCCTTCAAGCACTCTCTCAAAACCCACCTCTTTACAAAAGTCTATCCTACCTGCACCTAATACTGCTCCCTCTGCATGCTCTACCAGCTGCAGTCCAACGTTCATTTAGCTCCTATTGTCACCGCATTGCCCTCACCCTCTAGAGCCTAGACTGTAAGCTCTCACGAGCAGGGTCCTCCCCACCTCACGTCTGCACCTCCTTCGACAACCTCTTCTGTACTTGTTCTGTTATTATGTGAGATTTGCATGATTTGTAACTGACTGTCTAGCACTGCACATTTTGTGGCACCTTACAAATTAATGATGATGATGATGATCACTTAATCAGAGATGTGACTTACCTCCATCAGACACAGCCAGCACCTGAAACAGTAAAACAACAGATTTAAACAAAATCATTTTCAAATATATATGTTAACTGCATTTACATATTGAAGGCAAAAGTGATTTATGTCATGAGCAGTCAGTCCTAAAAGTAATACATTTATTGGACAATTTACATTCATTTAAATTTAGCACATATGTATTTTATAATGTAGTAAAGAATTTTATCAATAAAAACGTTAACATGCCATATAAAGGAAATAGATTGCTGTCCGGGTGTTTTATACAAGATAGGGAACTCCCAAGGTGACACCCCAGTAGTTTTGTCTCTAGTAACAGAAATGAAAATCCTAAATTGAATTGACAATGATCAAAAGAAAAGGCACCAAGTAGCAGTCATAATCCATTTAGTGTATGAATGTTGTGTGCACATCTCCACACCTTCTAAATAATATTTATGCTGCATTCACTGTACTTCTGAACATATCTTTGTCTTAACATATCACAGATGCATATAAATAGCCTTATAAAAAACAAAATCCTGGTAAATTAATGATGATTTCTAAACATTATTTATACAAATGGCTGTTAACATAAACTGGTCTAACCATGATACAGAAATAAACAATATTTGGATCGAACCTTTAAATCATCATTAAACATATTTGTTTTGATTATATCTCTTGTAAAAATATCTTGGGAAACAAACTCTCTTCAATGTTTTTCAGCACGTCTGGCCAAAATAGGATACACCTATTGTATTTTGGTAGTCTAATTAGTCTGTCAATTCATATTTAGAAAATATGATACGGAATGCATGAGGTGAGTGGCTACTAATGAAGTATAACTACTGTCATGTCCATTTCTATGTGCCATTGTTGGCATGGCATGGGGTGCCAGGTGATAGTAGGCAACTAGTAGCGTCCCTATGGCTCTGTCTCCCCTCACGCTCCTGAATTTTCCTGACTTTTCATTTCATTATATGGCTGGATATTGTCTATTGCCAAGTAGGATTGCACTGTTTTCACTGTTTTTCTGTGAATATTGTAACATAAGACAAGCAAATTGAACATATATGTGCCCTTCACTCATAAAGCATCAACTTATGTACACTGATAAAAATCATAAATATAAACTCAAGCATCACTTATTATCTATAAAGCAGCCTAATTTGGCCTGTAAGTTAAATTATCAGCTCTTGATTAGTTCATTATGTAACGCTCCCTCTGGCACTGTTATTAACACCTCTTAGTGACTGACGCTCCAGTACTAGGACCCAGAGGGGAGACACCAGGAACAGTTGCTTAGTACCATAGGGCTGGTATGAGATGATGAGAAGTGTGTGAGGAGAGAGTGACAGCCAGGGACCTGGGACAGAGGGGATGAGGTCCCGGGATTCCATTGCAATCTGGGGAGCAGATGCGTGGTCTACTGCCATGTGGGCCTACATGCATCATGACAGGGAGAATATGAGTCATAAGGGACAGACTTGAGGAAGAAATTACCTCAGAATGTGGCTGTGTGACGGAGGAGAGAACTCAGTCTAGGAGAATATAACACATTACCTCAGAATATAATGACATGAATGAGAGACACAGCATCTGAGTGAGTGAACCCAGAGACATCTTACTAGAAGCAGAGAGGCAACATTCAGTACATTGAAGGCAAACCTCCCAACGTTTATAATGCTGAAAGCGGGACAGAATAAGCCCTGTCCCTGATCCAGCCAAACACCACCCATAAATGGCCATATTTGAGAAGAACTCCACCCACTTTCTTGTTATGCCTCGTCCCTTTTGCAACCCATGAATCTGGATGTCCCTCCTAAATAGGGACAGCTGTGAGGTATGATTGAAAGGGTTGAGAGAACACTGGCAAATAAGTGTCAGAACCCAAACATATAAAGTGCCACCCCCACACAGGAGCGGATAGCAGAGCTGAGAGTGCACCAGAGATTGTGCCAGAGCTAAATGGGTGATGTTTCCCCCATATAGGAGGGTTGTGTGAAACACTGCTGAGTGAGAATAAATGTATCATCACTTTAAATGTGACTGCCCTACTATCATTACCATGTCAGTCCTTTAGGTACTGTGCAGGAGGAGTATAGTCTGTAAGTTAAGCTGCCAACCACCTAAGAACTGTGCAGGTAGAGGAAGGAGATATATATAGTTACTTTCTTATCTCAAGTATGATGCTGGAGGAGAAGTGTAAATAAAGAGTTTTTATTTTGCAATATAGAGATGACCTGGCGCCAAACTTACTGTGAAATCTATTGCACTGCATGCACCACCATGCAACAACACCCGTGTCCACACTTAACAGGCATGGCTGTTACACCCACATGTGTGGGGACCTTTGGTCACTTATGACCACACCAAAGAGCTAGCAAGGGCAGAGAAGATTGCAGGTGAGGTGGTGCATTACCTACCTAGGCACTCCCAGGATCATAAACAGTTTCAGGGGGGTTGGGTACTTTTTCCTGGAGCTTCAAACCCTGACAACAATTACCGCTACATCTTCACGAATCCTGAAGGCCCCGACATATTAAAAATGTCCATTAACTAAAACCTTGTGCTTGTCTTACACCAGGCCTCACCTGGCACCGGACAAGGCCCCTAATTCCGTCACTTTTTATGTCACAAGCGATGGCTACTCATGCTAAATAGTCTGCACAGTCTCAGGTGGAGTTTTGCACTGTGTTTTGCTCTGAGGAACAGGAATGTAAACCCATATACAAATCTTGCATTACTAATATAGTGCTTTCACTCACAAAATACTTTTGATATTTGTGAGTGAAATATATTTCATTAGTGGTGCAAGTAAAATAGTTTTCTAAAATGTCCCTCAGTAACTTTATAGGATGTGATACAAGTCAAAAAGCTTACATTTCAGTCAGTCAAGCTGCTGTGACATCACTGGGCCTGTCCCTGCCAATTCATCAATCAACAATGCATTTTAGTAGAGCAGGGTTGCAAGCCTGTCACTCACATTCTGTTGGCACAGACAGAGAAGCACCTACCTTTTAACATGGTAACCTGTGGCAGACAGTGAAAGGGGACATGTTGGACATATTTAGTGAAGTATAAACACTCCTGTTACTTAATGGTTATTTATTTATTTATTTAGCTTAGTAATAGGACTGAAACTGGTTTTACTAGTTCTGGAATGCCCAAAATCCCCAGCATGCATTTGGGTCCACTAAATAATAAATAAAATAATTTAGAAAATTAAAATTACACCAATTTGCGTAGACCAGAGTAATCAGGTAGCAACAGTAGATGTGCATGTAAAGCCTGAACTGGAAGAAATATGCTGAAACATAACAAAATGTAACATACCATAATAATGCAACTTCAATATCTTAACTACCAGATACACACAAGTTGGTTGTATATTTATTTAAGTCTGACAACACAAAACCACACAGCACTATCACGTTTATTTCAGACTATACAACTCTTCTGCAATACAATGAGACAAAATTGAAGCCATTTTACAAATATGAGCAACAGAAATATGAATATGGTATATGGTACCATATGTTTATGTTAATAAAGTGAAGAAACAAAACAAAGCTTGTTTCCTAAAACAAAGTAAACTATTAGATTTGATTTAAAGTCCAGCAATATATATATATATATATTGGTGTATAATAGTGACAAGAAGATAGACTGACCATATATAGAGCACACAAACAAACATAAAAATATACTGTACAAATACCACTTGTCTCCAACAACTTTAACTCTTCTTTTAAACAATGTTTGATGTAAGTATTCATTAATTAGCATGAATTGGGCTGTAACCTTGTGTGAAATAACCAAGTCTAGGTGGTTGGAGATTCCTCAGACTGTCAGTGATATTACCCAACTACACAACTATATGAAGTGGTGGAAAGCACTTACCAATCTGCCATTAGGAACTTCCAGAGATTTCATTTTCCCCAGCATCCACTCATCATACCCTATTTGTGATGTTTCTCATTTCTGAAAATATGATGCAGCTTACAGAAAATAGCACCACCCAGCTCTATCAGCCCAGAACATCCTCAAAAGCCATACTACCTCTTTCCATCAAAGCCACAGGAAGTGTTGCTATGGCACCCGAACCACAGCAGGAAGTTGTGTTATCAGATGAAGAAAATCTATTCCTTTTTTCATGAATAACAAAAAATATGATGTGTAAATTCAGTGTGCCTCATTAATGTGTGTTTATCTGCAGCAGCTGGTCCTCAAACTATTGTGCATCTCACTTTCTCTTCTGCTTGCACTATTTCATGGGTGATTTAGAGTTGTATGTAAATGAATTTGTGCGGCATGATTTTATGCTTAATGCATAATTTTTTACACTGCACCGATTTTTTGCGACACTGACATTTGCAACACTTTGCGCTTGGAGAAACAGATCAGGGGATTACACGTGCAAGTGGATTACAGTGAGGGTGTGCTAAACATTTATTACCAAGTGTAAATTCTGTGCCTAAAGAAGAAGGGTGCAGTGTTCAGGCTGATGATGATGATTGCCATATAACTGCCTTGGATGCTATAAGATCTATACCCTAAATTTAAAGTTGCATATATCTTTAGCTGTGTGTGTAACTCAAAATATAGGCAAGGAAATGTAAGTGTACACTCGTACAGATGCACAACAGAGGTACTACCGTGGGCGCAGGGTGTGTGGCCGCTACAGGGACCCGAGATGTGGCTCTGTGGACATCGCATTCTCCATATTCAGAAAATTACCTCTCTTTGATGTTTTCAGAGCAGAGCAGGGGATCTGGCATGGTTCATTGGCATTTTCGGGCCCCTTACCAAGTTTTGGGGCCTGGTAATGCTCATTTCCACCCCTGTATTTGCATATACGCAACTCCAAATGTACGGAAACTCCTAATGTTTCAATACACTCCTTTTCGGAAGCAAGCGCAATAATTTTAGATATACGCATAATATTAGCCAATTGTGTCTAATATCCAGGGGCATTCTCAAGTTTTAAGATTGATTCCTCAAAAATTTTCCTTGGAAATGTCCATTTTTCAGCACTGACCAACTGTTAAATTAAATTCTTATCATCTCTTCTTATTCTGTAGGCTTTAGAAGATAATATATATTGAAAGGAATTATCAAAAATGCTATAGTACATTATCACAGTCAGTCAAGATGACAAAAGCATTGTGTGTAACTTGTGTGTATGAACTGGCTCAGCAGAAAAGAGTTCTGGAAAATGTTGGCAACCATGATAATGTTAGAATACTGGGCAGTAGACAACAATAATTATTACATGTTCGATTCTCATTCATTGTCTGGGGCAGCAGTCTTGTTTTCCTTTGATGCTGCTATAATCTACATATATGTATATCAAGATGTGCTATGTACCATTATATATATATATATGTATAATGGTACATAGCACATCTTAATATACATATATGTAGATCATAGCAACATCAAAGGAAAACAAGACCACTCCCCTTGTCACTATATATATATATATATATATATATATATATATATATAGTGACAAGGGAGTGGTTTTCCACAGGCCTCCAGGAGTGGAATTAGCTATTCAGTAGACAGTCTGCAGGTAAAGGCCGCAGACAGGGTTACATACATATAGCAGAGCACCTAGGTTAAGGTATACAGGTGTAAGATATGTGTGACAAAGTAAAAGTATAAAGTGTGATTTAAATTACATGCCTTGAAAATGGTGTGAAAGTGTCTTTTCCACAGCTAACAGCAAAGCTGACAGAGTTTGTCTGCATTGAGGAGTAATTACAGAACACCTGCAGAGAACGCCCTGTATATAAACCTGAAATGTGCACTTGTGCAGGGCGACCAATGCCAGACAGTGGCCGATGTCTATACAGAAGGACTATGTTGAGTCAGAGTTTAGTTGCCTGGTGTTATCCTGATGGAAAGTGTGCTTTTTATCTGTGATTGTGACTTGAATATTAAAAGCACCATTTATACAGCAAGAAGTTATCCGTGTGTGCATCACCAGAGGGGTTCTTGTATCACAAGTGGGTGGGTCCCTGGTGAAAACCGGTGGTACGTTAGACTCCGCGCCTCTGTTACTGCCAGCGCTAATCCAGGTAAGCGAAAGTAAACCAACTATCTGCTAGAATTGTGACAGTGGAATTTAAAGCAACAGTTTTATGAAAAGATAAAAGCCCAATAAGCTGTTTCTGAGTCCTTGAGAAATGAGTTGCATGCGATGCAAGAGTTATGTGAAGAAAAATGAAAAGCAGTGAAGGATATTAAAAAACTGCAGAGAGAACATCATAGAGAACATCATGGTTTTGAATCCTTGAAAGTTAAGTTGCATGAGTTGCACGATTCCTATGAAGAAAGAGGAAAAGCAGTGGGAGTTTTTAAAGAGATAGCAGCAGAGAAAGATGAAGAAATTGCTGTTTTGAACCAAGATTTTGTCAGGGTTTAGCAGCAGGAACACAGCAAGATAATCTGTAAAGTAACTTGCGGAGTGCAAGTTATAGAGGCTTCGTCTGGCTGTAAAGCCTGAAGAGCTTGAACAATTGCTACATGAGGAGAAGACTCTTTATTATAGATACGCTAAGGAACGTGACCATGCGGTGGCCTTGGTATCCGCTCAGCGGGACTTGGTGAACACAAAGGATGAGAGCAGCAATTGTGTAAACCCAAAGTCTAAGTCTTCAAAGATAACACTACTGCTAGTCGAGATCCAGCTGTAATGGTGTCTGACCAGAAGTGTTTTAAGAGCTTTAAATCCAAGTGCACTAGACCCCAAAAACCAATGGACTGTTCACCTGTTTAATCTGCAACTCTCTATGTCGCTGTTCCAGGAGTTTCACAACCAGTGGCTTACCTTTAATTAAAGTGACTGTTTGGGAGAACAACAAGGTTATACAGGTAGTCGAGGACTCTGGGAGTAACCATACACTGGTTTCCAGCTCTGTACTGGCTGGAGCCAAGGTCTTGTGGTTGCCCAGAGTTCAAGTGCACACATAGGATAACCAAGAGATTAAAAAGGACTCTTTTGTCTATTAGACTTAAAGGCCAAACCGTGAAAATAGTGGCAGCCAATGCATCTAAGTTATATCTGCATATTTTGGGACGAGTCTTCCCACTGTTTAAAGAGGTTCTCTGTGAGAAAGTCCAACTGAATCAACGATCGAAAGCCCAATCTTAAAGGACCTGCCCAAGAAGTCGAACTGTCTGGACCTTAATCTTTGGGAACTGCCAACCTGGCATGTTAGCCTGGGGGGGTAATGTCAGGTGTGCCACGGAAATGTCACCATTCATGGAAGCCTGGACAGTCTAAATCAACATTGGCTGGTGATGTTGCATATGTGCTTATCCTGCCTGTTGGTAAGTATATAGTCTTGTCTGATTATCCAGAACTGTTGCATGTGCAGAACTTCGCATGTGACCAGAGAAATTATGTAACTTTAAAGCATGTGTTTAATTTGACTAATAAAGTTGGTGATATTGTGAGACCTGCCACCTTGGCAGGCTGTATGCCATCATATGTTGTCAAAAGTAAAATATTGTTTTGAATTGTTGCAGTGAAGGGAAGAAAGGTAGAACAATTGATAGCTTGACAAGTTCAGGTACCCTTAGTGCTAGAAACTGTACACACATTTAGGTGGGTGGCAGACACCTAGAGTAAGGTAAATCGAGGGAACAAGTTCCACGCAGGTTTTACTGGCCTGGAGACTACTCAGCCATACAAAAGGTTTTGTAGGGCTTGTTCTTTATGCCAGAAAACCTATCCCACTGTCACAGATCAGCCGACGTTAGAAAGGACTCAGTCATCCTTTTGTAAAAATGTGAGGCCATGAGAAAGAAGTGTTTGGAAGTAGGGTTCTCGGGTGTCGAGAAGATAAAGTCCCTATTAGGCAATAGAACCTTCCTTGTCTCGGGCCTTAAAATGTCAGATGTACATAACTTCTGCACCACCCGAATTGGGGAAGTTAGGGGGAGGGATATGTGACAAAGGGACTGGTTTGTCACAGGCCTCTATCAGAGCAATTATCTATTCAGCTGGCAGTCTGCAGGTAAAGGATGCATATAGGGTTACAAGGTTACACACATATATATGAGTGCATCTATGTTAAGATATACATATGTGACAAAGTAAAAGTCTAAAGTGTGATTTAACTTACATGCTTTGAAAATGGTTTTAAAATGTCTTTTCCACAGCTAACAGCAGCTGTGTTTGTCTGCAGTGAAAACTATCTACAGAACACCTGCAGAGAATTCATTTTTATTGGAAAGGTGGGAGGAGTCTCAAGTATATAAATCTGAAATGTGCACTTGTGCAGGGCAACCGATGCCAGACAGTGGCCAGTGTGTATATAGAAGGACTATGTCTATTCAGAGTTAGGTTGCCTGGTGTGTGTACATATATATATATATATATATATATCAGCTGTCTTTAATTTCCAGGGACAGAATCAGATTTGAATGATTCATTCCTGGAAATATCCCTGTTTTTCAGTATTGGCCAATCGCACAATGCTTTTTTATTACATGTTAGATGCACTTCTTTCCATCTATTATTCTCTAAGCCTTAGAAGTTAACATTTCTTGAAAAGAGGATTTTAAAATGCAAGTACACTACTCTATCACAGTCAATGTGAGGGCTAATAATTGGCCGAGGTGCTGTAATGCCAATGCAAAGCTTTTTCTCAGGTCTCTTCATAAAAAGATTATTTATTGACCTATTCACATCAGATACTTTAACCCAGCTACAGAAGTTTGTAGCTCAAACTTGGGCTAGAGGTGCATGGAAAGTGGATCCTGACCTCATCTCTCTCACCTTTATGCATTTTGCCCTCCCACAATGATTTCAAATGTTTTACAAAAAGTGGTCACAGAAGAAATGAAGGTTCTAGTTCTAGGTCTAGTATATTCAATATGTCCCTCCAAGCCTTGGTTTCCGAACACACCCATTAATATCCAGCACCAAGGTCTAACTAAATAGTGCTTCTGAATGGGTGAAGGACATGCTGTACTATCTTCCATTTGTAATGTTGTTACAATTCTATTAAGTTCTTTGAATGTAATTCAATGCAAAAGCCTAATTAGCTCACAAAATCTTTCTTTAGCTATCTTACCAGTGGAAGGTTTAGAGCAATGGTTCCTGATTTTCAAGACTCTTAGCTACAGACTACTTCTCTGAAGGAGGTTGATAATACTGCATTACGTTATGTACCAGATTTGCTTTCCTCTAACTTTCAGGTCATAAGCTTCTTCAATTGTCATATAGTTCATCTTTGACTTTCTGATACCAGAACTTACAAAATAATAACGTTTCATATACTCATAAGAGGAGCTTGTTAAACTAGACTATTACCCCATAATATATATGATATACACCGAGCAGCCTAACAATAAAACCACTTGCCTAAAATTGTGTAGGTCCCCCTCGTGCCGCCAAAACAGCTCTGACCTGTCGAACCATGAACTCCACCTAAGCATGACCTCTGAACCTGTGGTATACTCAATCGAATTGTGATCTGGGAAATTTGAATGCCAAGTCAACACCTTGAACTCTTTGTCATGTACCTCAAACCATTCCTGAACAATTTTTGCAGTGTGGCATGGCCCATTATCCTTCTGAAAGAGGCCACTGCCATCAGGTAATAGCGGTCTGTGGCTACACAGCAAGCTGCAATGCACTGTGTGTTCTGACACCTTTCTATTATAGCCAGCATTAACTTTTTCAGCAATTTGTGCAAAAGTAGCTCCTCTGTGGGACTGGACCAGACGGGTCAGCCTTCACTCCCGTCGTGCATCAATGAGCCTTGGGCACCCATCCCTGTCGGCAGTTCACTGGTTGACCTTCCTTGGACCAATTTTTCTAGGAACTAACCATTGCATACCGGAAACACCCCCACCAGACCTGCCATTTTTGAGATGCTCTCTAGCCATCACAATTTGTCCCTTGCCAAAGTTGCTCAGATCCTTATGCTTCCCATTTTTCCTGCTTCCAACACATCAACTGACTGTTCACTTGCTGGTTAATATATTGCACCTCTTGATAGGTGCCATTGTAACGAGATAATCCATGTTATTCACTTCAATTGGCAATGATTTTAATGTTGTTAGTGATTGGTGTTTTATTTTATTATATTTAAATTAATAATTTATATTTTAATGCGAATTAACAAAATTGATTAGCAAATCAGGAACCTAGTTCACATTAATGTATTGAGATTTAGATGTGGCTTAACAGTGTTAGTTATAAATGTGTAATTTGCATTTTCCATATAAATTGTAATTAAATACAAATAACCCCCTATCCATAATTTACAGCTTTTAAAAAAAAATCCAGTTGGAATCTTCTTTCCTGCAGTAGTCCAAATTGAAGTAACAAATAAGAAATCTGAATAGATGTCCTAATCATGGCATAAATGATTTGCTATAAGCTAGAGGGGTCAATATTCGAAAAGCCAATCAGAAGCAGGATATATAGTACTACTGGTGTTATTATGTTATAGCATACCTTTAAACCAGTACTCAAGTATCCGCAAAAGATATGCCTCCTAATAAATGTACCAGGAGATGTGTCCAAGTCTAATTAGGTCACATCTTTACGGGGCATTCTAGACTTACATGTACTCAACAATTACTTTCCTGCCACCATTCTGCCTCTCCAGGTATATTTCTGAATAGCATACGTAGCACTGACCCTGTTAGTCATGTAGCACTGACCCTGTTATGTAGATGTCTATAAAAATAATAAACAGTGGTCTGTTAGTGAACTCAATTGCTGTAAAATATACATGAGGAGGCCATCTGGACTAGTTAACTTACCTATGTTAATCTTGCTCATACTTATCTCCACTTCCTCCTGCATATCTAATGGTGGGTGTACATGTGTTATTACTACACAACATATTGTTTAGCTTTATTTCTACTTTGATGAACACTGTTGAAAATATTGTCTTTTAGTTTTCTCTTTATCTCACCGGAATAATCTTCCATGGCTATCTTTTAATGGCTCAGAAGTATTAGTTTGATTTGTTTTTCGATTTATGTATTTGATTTGTTTTTATAGTGGACTTTAGGCTTCTTTAGCAATCCATTTTTCAGTTTTTATCTTTGGTATACTGATTTCCATTTTACAGATTGTGTTACTTTGCCTGTATTTATTTGATACCACCTTAATCTATTGTTATTTTAAAACATGTAAATCTCTTTTTTCAATAGTTAAAGTCCCCCATTAGGCGTTGCTGTTTTTCTATTTGCATTACAAATTTAATTCCTGGTACTCTGTTATATTTGTTTAACAAATTCCAATAATCCATATTTTTCTCCATACAATACATACCCATTTGTACTGTACAGTTTTAATTTCTTCAGATATCCTCTTACTCTTACTCTTGTCTTTATCAGGATTTTAGACAACTCCTCCTATTTTTCCATCATACATACTCAGAATTTACTAAATTTATATATTCTGCACGTGTTTGTATGGGTTTCCTCCAAGTGCTCCAGTTTCCATCCAAAACATAGTAGTGGGTTAATTGGCTTTTGACAAAATGGATCCTAGAATGTGTGTGTGTGTGTGTGTGTGTGTGTGTGTGTGTGTGTGTGTGTGTGGGGGGGGGGGGTAGGGATTTAGAGTCTAAGCTCCAATGGAGCAGGGACTGATAAGCATGAATACATATTCTCGGTACAGTGCTATGTAATATCATTGACTATATACAAACAATAATAATAATTAGAATAATACTGTCCATTCATGTTTCTCATTTAAATCATGTTTCTGTGTCCACTACATCATAATACTTCTTTAAAATTATTGGTTCTAGTTCACTTATATTGTTTGAAAGGTTTCTAACATTTGTTACCATAGATGTATTGTTTTTTTCTGCCATTTATATTTTGAAGTACTGCCTTGTTGCCTGTTGTAACCCCACCATGCTTGTCTCCTACTTACCTTTAAAAAGCCATATTTCTTACCCACCACTTTTATTTTTCGCTCACTTCAATTCCTCATTTAAAATATCATCCAGCCTTGTAAGTTACATGTTGTAACCATTCTTTCCCATAGCGCAGCTGCATATTTCCCTTTAAGTGACCTCATCCCTACTGTAAAGCCTGCAGCAGATAGAAAATTCACCCCAGTTCTCCAAGAACCCAAAGTTCTTCCTACACCAACTCCTCCGCCACCTATTAATCTCCCTAAGCTCCTGATGTCTTTCAGATATAGCATGTGACCTTGACTTTGATATTAGTACTGACGTGTAGCAAGACCACTTGCTCCCTTAACAATTTCTCAACCCAATCTGCAATACGCTGAACCTGTTAGCAGATCAACTGTTCTTTCATACACTGTCAATAGGCACACACTGGGAAGTTCTTTGTGGTATAACTATTTATAATAAACTGTTTGGTTATCAGCATACAGACATGACAGTTTTTACTTGAACAACAACATTATTAGCCCATTCCTGTACAACAGAGTAAATTTATATAATACAAAGTGATAACACACTAACACATTTAGTAACAGCGCCACCCGCTGTCCCTCCAGTGTAGTCACTCAAACAACATAAAGGCTCAGTCTGCTGTAACATCTCAACAGAACCAAACACATGGGAGACCGCAAACTTTTCGGCATTCACAGTCTTGACGATAGATTGCACCATCTGTCCTCGTAATGATTGCATCCCCTACCACCAGAACCTCTCTGGCCTTTTCTGCAAGAGGAAGTATCCTGCTCCAGAAAGACTGCTCCTAAACTCACATCCTGAATGTGAACAAATCTGCAATATTTATTGGGGTGCGTCAGATCAGGGCTAGCCTCTCTGACACTCTATTTCTTCTATTATCTTCTTCTAACTTCTCAGGATCTCGCTTTCCTATGCCTTCACCCCAATCTCCAAAGGCACAAGCATTTCTAGGTGCACGTCAGCCAATGTAAAAATAAGCTTTAGACACACAAACGTGCCACATGCAATAAAGACAATCCTGATATCCTATGTCAAGATAAACAGTATCTTGGGAGAAAACTGAAGTTTAATTTAATGAATGTGCTGGTCCTAGTGGTAGTAGGTTGGACTTTGCTGATTACACTATGCACACTGCACCTCTTCAGATTTTTCTGCCTCTCCACATTTTAAGATGCACTTTAGTTTGTGGAGACATCTCCCAGGAGGGAAGACTAGGTACTCCTGCAATGCTCAATGGGTGTGCTTTGGAAATGAATTCCATTGACTTACTGTATGTTAACTATACAGAATAGAAATACTTTCAGGCTAAAAGCAATCTTAGAAAATGAACAGGTTTTCATTTAGAATATTTACAATATTGTGACTATTAAATTACCTAAAGCTAGTTTAACATAAGATGATTATTACTGCAACATTAGAATATTCAAGTGCCAGAGTATTATTTTAATGTAAAGTATTAGTTTATAAAAAGACAAATGCTTAATTTAAAATTAGGCTATAAATATTTATAAAGTGTCAACATTCTAATAATTTAAGAAAAATAAGAAAAGTACTAATTTAATAATAATGAGCCTTGTCACTTTTACTAATTTCATTTGATCTAAGCTCATGTGATCTTAACACATAAAACACAGCACACTTGAATGCAATATTGTGGGCAGCACAGTGGCCTAGTGGTTAGCACTTCTGCCTCACAGCACTGGGGTCATGAGTTTGATTCCCGACCATGGCCTTATCTGTGTGGAGTTTGTATGTTCTCCCTGTGTTTGCATGGGTTTCCTCCGGGTGCTCCGGTTTCCTCCCACACTCCAAAAATATACTGGTAGGTTAATTGGCTGCTATAAAAATTTTTACCCTAGTGCCTGTCTGTCTGTCTCCCTCTCTGTCAGTCTGTTTCTGTTTGTGTCTATATTAGGGAATTTAGACTGTAAGCTCCAATGGGGCAGGGACTGATGTGAATGAGTTCTCTGTACAGCGCTGCGGAATTAGTGGCGCTATATAAATAAATGATGATGATGATGATGAATGCTCCAAGCTCACTTTGACACAACTGGCATATAGCCTGTACACAAACTCAGATACAGATTTAGCCTCTTGTATATGTATAACAGTGAAAAATTGTACAACAAAGCAGTAATTTCCCATTCTCAATTACTTACCCAGACCCAATCCACATGAAAAGAAACCCCATCATTTCCTGTATGTACTGTACTGAACTTGTAAAATTGAACTCAAAGTTGTGGATATTAAAGAGCAAGACCAGATTACATGCCAGCAGGCAGTATCCGTACATGAATAATGGTAGTTTGAAGAGAAGGTTAAGATATCAGCTCACAATAATTTCTTGGGAGACGAATAAGCTTGCTAAAGATTGAACGACTTTATAAGTCTTTCTGCTGTGACGTTGGGTGACGTTTCTCTCCCGCCGCTCTGTATCTGCAGTCTCCCTCCAACAGTCACTACATTGGCTCCCCATACCCTACAGAATTAAATTTAAACTCCTAACCCTCACCTTTAAAGCTCTTAGTCAATCTTCCCCTGCCTACATCTCCAATCTCATCTCTACCTACACTTCTACCCGCCCCCTCCGCTCTGCCTCTGACCGCCGACTCACTACTACTGATCACCTCCTCTTACTCCCGTCTCCAGGACTTTGCCCGGGCTGCTCCCCTGCTGTGGAACGATCTTCCACGTTCCATCAGGTTAGCATCTACTCTCAAAGGCTTCAAGCGTGCCCTTAAGACTCATTTCTTTATTCAAGTCTATCAGTCCTCCTCATTACTTCCTTGTCCTGGCTCTCTCCCCCAGTTAGTACCACCCTATTTGTGTCTCCCCCTTCCCTTTAGGATGTAAGCTCTCATGAGCAGGGCCCTCTTTCCTTGTGTACTCCTTCTACTGTTCCTTCACCCTCTGTACCTCTTGGCCTGCTTCACTAGCCCTGTTTTCCCAGTTTTCTTAAGCTTTGGCCTTCTTCTCGCTGATTTCTACCATCCCTTTCACTATCTGTCCCATATATAATCTGGTTGCTTTACCTTGTTACCTGTGTTTGTATATATTTTTGTATCATGTTGTGTCTTGGTTCTGTTTTCTGTATATGTAATGTACGGCGCTGCGGACCCTTTGTGGCGCCTTATAAGTCAAAGATAATAATAATAATAATAATAATAATAATAATTGAATAATACATTATACATAATTTTGAAAATGGTTTTCCCTGATAACCAGAACAACCACAATTGACCTCATTTAGAGTTAGGAGCAAAGCAAAACAAAGGAGCAAATTTGCTCCCAGGCAAACCATGTTTTAATGCAATGGGTGCAAAAGCATTTATTTTTTTTTTCTTTTGCATGTAGGGGAAATAGTGGCTGCTTTTGCATGTATCACACAAATACTGGACAGCTTTATTTTGACACTGCAATTTAGAGTTGAGTTGGACATGCTCCCTCCCAACTCTAGATTTGTCCTCACATTTTAAATGTGTCCTCTCACAGCAGCTCAACATGGTTTTGTAAAGGTGCAAATTTGCTCCTTTTTGTATTGGTCCTAACTCTAAATGAGGCCCTGAGTGCCTAAGAACCATCCGATACACAGTAATGAAGAGTGCATCAATCCAACTAAAGAAGCAATACAAATGATTGTTAGAATACAATAGAATGGCCAATAGAGGATTTTAGACTTTTTGGAGTTAAGAACTAACAAAAAAGATGTCAAAGAAGAAACAGTTTCAGGAAACACATACCATGATATCACACATACACAACATTGCAGCTTATTATGTTTACATAACTTGCGGTCTCCGATATTACGTACTAAGTACAAACATCCTGTAATGATTACTTTATAAGCAAAACAGTATATGTTTTGGAGAGTGATTGCTTACACATATTTTCGTAGCATATTTGGACTTGTTTAGAACCTGAATTGACAATTCTATAAACATAGCTGAAGCAGCCTCCTTGAATTTCAGATCTAGTTCATAAAAGATGACTATTAAATACCCTTTAAGATAAATGTCCCAAATATTTTATCATTACAGCATAACCAGATAACTACATAAACTTCAAGACTGCTACTGCATAACTCATGTTAAAGCTGTTTGAACATGAGATAAAATCTTTAAAATCGGAGTCAGTATTAATAAATAACACTTTTACTATGCAAAAAGCAGATCAAACACTTCTTGGTATTAAGTCAAAAGTGTTTTCTCACCTCCCTCTTCTCCAGTGAGCGGTTGATGTAGAATGATTTAGAAGCTCTGAACTTTTTTCTCAGTGTGGACAGACGACTTCTAGTGTTTCTGACCTCCCAGAAAGAAAACTCCAGAAACTGAAGGGATCGCTAAGCATGAAAACAAATCAGTATGGTTAGATATAGCACTTTTATTAGTATACACTTAAATATATTTTTGTGTGCATTTGCCATATTTAAAAGCATTGGAAAGTCTACAACAATCAATAGAACACTTGCAAATAACACATGTTAAATGCAAGTAATGTATCCATGGGCAGATAAACAACGATATACACATAGGTGAGCGGCTTTACCTATGACACCATACAGTCACGATCTTCCAGGCTTTGCAGCTCCCTAGCTTCCCTGCCAACTAGGCAGTGGTCCACTTTTGGTTGGCTCACTTTGGCAAGCTGGGCCTATCTTAAGACACCAATATTTTTCTCTGGGCTTTTGAGCCCATCACTAATACTGGCTTGCCTGAAATTGAAATCCCCAAACAGCATCACGAACGAATCTCTCTTGAACCCCTGTGTTAGTGTTTTTAAAAAGGGTTGTTTACCCACGCCTTCCCCAGTGGGGTTTCACATTTGCCAGGAGAGGGCTACTACTTGGCACCCTTTTTGCTAAGGGATGCCCTAGGAGCTACATATCTACGCTACATGTCCTGAAGCCCCCTGCTGGTATTGGCTAAGTTTTGGAGTGGGTGTAAACACCAGGAGAATGGGGCAGTTAATGGTTGGAAAGTGGCTGGATCTGTATTAAACACAAAGACAAAAGAAGCACTGATTCCTCTCTGGCCACTGGAAGCTCTTCTTCGGGACTTGGTTAAACCTGAACATTGACAGTGACTGCTGCACAACATAAGAACATGAATGAAAAACCTGTACATGGGGCTATAGATCTTTATTACTAGTGAAAGGAGAAAGACAGGACCCGTACAATTTTGACTTTTACTACGTATGCCTTGTGCTGGGCCTTTCACCACACATTACATTGAGCGAGTTTCTTTTTTTCCAAAAAGCTACTCTGCTTCATGAAGAATCACCGGGGTCAAGCACAGAAGACCAGCGGCTGAGCATTGAGGACAGCATTAGATTGAACCCCTGAAGACGCAGAAAGATGGTAGGGCCCTGCTGGGCACCACCTCTACCAGACCCACGCCCGCACTCCTATTCCTACTGGGCATTAGGCCTGAGCCGCAATCCGGGCACTAGGCCTGACCCTCAGGTAACGTGGCCCCATAAGGGAAATAGTAGGCCCAGTGTATGGGGCACAAGGCCTCAGTGTTAGAAGGGGTACTAGGCCCTATAGCTAGAAAGGGGCACAAGTCTCCGCCGTATAGGTTAAAGGGGCATTAGGCCTAAAGGTTAAGGCGGCATTAGGCGTATTAGTTAGTTGGGACAGAGTCCCATAGTTGGTACAGGACTAACAGCCCTAAGGCTAGTTGGGCACCGAGCTCTGTTAGGAGGGACAGTATGTCCCTGTTGTTAGAAGGGACAGTAGATCCCCGTTGTTAGGAGGGACAGTAGGTCCCCGCTGTTAGGAGGGAGTTAGGCCCTCGTGGTTAGGAGGGTGCTAGGCCCTTGGTAGTGAAGAGGACCTTAGGTCCTGCTAGTGTCTGAGGGCACTCGCCCCTTAATGTGATGGGACACTTGGTCCCTTGATAGTGGGTAGTTTAGTTCTTGGAAGTAAAAGCGACTTATAAGGTCCCTTTATCCAGTCTGGAATGGCATCTAAAGTACTGAGCCCAAGAGAGGCGGGCTTAACAGCCAGGGGTTCAGGCCGCAGGCGAAGGCCTGCGGAACGCCTGAGTTCCAGCGAATCCGGAGAGCCAAGAACGGGTGAGCAGTAGCAGGTACAGTGTATTCATAGCTGTCTCTCAGGATCGGGTGAGTACCTGGGGTGCTGGGAAGGGGATAGTAGATGGCCATGGAGAAGCAAGTTAACCACACCACTTAGAGAGGTGTCTGATTTTAACTCCCATGAACCTTTTGGGAAGCTTAACTTTGTGTGTCCCATGTACCTGGTACAAGTTTCTTTGTTGATAATGACAGCCACATCTTTCTGTCAGACGTATCTATATGTTAGAATTGCATAGCGATGTGTACATCTCAAAATGCAGACATAGAAACATACATATACAAACACTTTTTATCGTATACGTAAAAGTTTCATTTTTAAATTTAACTGAAAAGAATAGAAGGCTAATAAAGAGCGGTCTACCACATTTACTTTAATGGGTGTTTCAATCTTTAAATATTATCTGTAATAAAGCTTATATTTTACCTTGCTTCATTATTATGGCCCCTGAAGAAACATTTTGTAGGAGCTTCTGTGAATTTCAGTAACAGCTTTATGGCTGTGTATCTTTTCAAAAGCAGTTTTAGTAAAGGGTCAGCAGCTTTTACTGATACCAGAGCACTATGTGTAATGACGGTGAAAGCTTACTACAACACACATAATTCATTGCCAACAATAACAACATTGAACAATGTATGTCTCCCCCTGCAACTTCATCACCAAGTTGGGCGTAGCATGGTTTCATCAGCTAGTGTTTGCATCCTGAGAGCTAACAACTGCAGAGAAGTTAGCAAAAATGCAGTTTAGAGCGATAGATGTGGGCAGCACAGTGGCCTAGTGGTTAGGACTTCTGCCTCACAGCACTGGGGTCATGAGTTCAATTCCTGACCATGGCCTTATCTGTGCGGAGTTTGTTTGTTCTTGCTGTGTTTGCGTGGGTTTCCTCCGGGTGCTCCGGTTTCCTCCCACACTCCAAAAATATACTGGTAGGTTAATTGGCTGCTATCAAAAAATTGACCCTAGTCTCTCCCTGTCTGTCTGTCTCCCTCTCTGTCTGTCTGTGTGTGTGGCTATATTAGGAAATTTAGACTGTAAGCTCCAATGGGGCAGGGACTGATGTGAATGAGTTCTCTGTACAGCGCTGTGGAATTAGTGGCGCTATATAAATAAATAATTATGATGATGATGATAATGATAGAGGGTGGGCCAGTGAGTTCCAGGTTTCCAAGTATTGCCTGTTGACTATAGCAGACAAGGAATTTTACACAACAGGAAGCCAGGCATTAGTGAAAATTGTAAACTAAAGCTCAAAAGTACTATGTTGTATTAGGACATATGTATATCTGGTTAGAATATATTTAATGGAAACCACTTTCAAAGTGTAATTGTCTTTTAAGCTAAGAAACACTTTATTAGGTCACCTTTCAAAAAATAAATTTGCTCCATCTGAAAATGCCTTAAGTAACTGTCTCAGTTTGATAAGGAACGTATTTGTATATTGCATTGTTGTGTATTGTTTTGGGATACAGTAGAGCTCAGCACATATGTGTGATTTCATGACGTAGAACTTGGGAATGTCATACACAAGAAAACTATTTAAGTCTTATTGCTATAGTACTTTGTAAAGATGAAGGGATTGAGGAAAATTGGGAAAGTCGCACAACTTGAGTGGAGTGAGAACACCCTTTGCTATATGATTTAATTCTTGCATCATATATTCTAAATCAAGGGGTGCATCATAGCCTATAAATAATATGATTGAAAAAGAGAAAAGGAAAACAAGATATTTAACAATGCACTGCTCATTCCACGGTTGATAATCAATGGGATTATAATAAGAGGTTTCCAAAACTATAACATTTTCTTTTATTGTTAATCATTAAAACCATCAGATCTCAGTGAAATATGACAAACAAATGTGTAAGTGATAAGGTGACAAAAAAGTGTCTTTTAAAATAACTGAAAGCACCCTTGAGTCTCTCTTAATTGTAAATAGTATAAAATATTCTAAAGGGACTGATATATTACAAGTATAATAACTATCTTTTGAAGTTCTCAGACAGATATATATGCAATTTTTTCTTCAATGTATAATCCTTAATTATATGTTCTGTAATCACCCTGATCTATGGTTTAGATAACAAATAAGTGTCTATTACATTCAGCCCGATACTTGTATGCACATTTTATAGAGCAGAAAAGCCCAGAGTTATACAACTGTTTGGTGCTACCTGTAATATTATATATCGTCTACTATGTTTCCTTTTTTGGTAACATATAAAAAGTATCATCAATGTAGCCAAATTCTAGTAACACTATTACGTTTAGAATTCAAATATCTGAATTATAAAGAACAGATTAATATAGCCCTCACAGTACTCAGGTTCTAGTGACAGGTCAGATGGTAAAGATCCTCCTAATCACTGAGTTAATTAACCGGACCTCTATAGGGATTTCAGCGCTGAAAAGCACTAAGAGAAACTTTCGCTGATTATCGGTATCTCTAAAAACATTATTCATCTGTTCAAATATACAGATATTATCGGGTGATCAATTTCTTATTATTATTCATGATTTTAAATGGACATAATTAGGGTGCATCAGTGAAACCGACGCGCATTTTGCTGGTACTCAGCTTTCTCACGGCAAACCATACTATGTTGTATTAGGACATATGTATATCTGGTTATAATATATTTAATGGAAGCAACTTTGAAAGTGTAATTGTCTTTTAAGCAAGGAAACACCTTATTAGGTCACCTTTCAAAAAATAAATTTGCTCCATCTGTAAATACCTTCAGTAACTGTCTCAGTTTGATAAGGAACGTATTTGTATATTGCATTGTTGTGTACTGTTTTGGGATACAGTAGAGCTCAGCACATATGTATCTGGCCCTTGAAGGAGAAGAAGCAAATACAGGGCTCAGGGGGAATGATCCGGAATGTACAATGCAGGAAGAGATGAATGCAACTCTGCCATCTTCCTAGCTTCCATGTCTGGTAGAATGGGAGAAGAAAAGGAGGAAATTGATCTTGGATGGGGTGAGCCATGTTTCAGTGATAGTGAGGAGGTTGAGATGAAAAGGTAATGGATTAATAATTATATTTCTCAGCCCATTGTGCCACTACTAGTGTCTTCCACTCAGTTCAGATCAGAGCCTAGTGACATTTCTTGTTCCATTCATTCAATTAGCCTGACTCAAGTGTTCCTTTAATTTTTTAAGCGGTTGCAGTGTGGAAGAATATTGAAGGAGACCTAAATTAGAGTACTTAGTTGGTTAGCGATGATGGAAGGGTAGGTCTTCTATGCTCACGGTGCTCGCTGTGCTTTCCAGCAAGCATTTGCATCAGATGGCGCTACCAGCCATTCCATGCTCACTGCATCATTGCCCCGACCACTTCCAGTGGCCATATAATTGCTTGCTTAGATTGGGGCAGAGTTCGTCAGCAGAGAGACCAAGAAAAAGAGCTTGGGCAGAGGCAAAAACTGGAGATGGCGGCAGGTTTGTCAGGACAGAGATGGCCCAGTCAATAAAGAAGATGTCGGAAACTGTGAAGAATGCTGAGAAGGAGCCAAGAGTATTGAGTCAAATCAGAAGACTTCAGCATCCTGCCAATGACAGCAGGATGAAGGCAAAGTGCTGTCACAGTTTCCCCTTAATCATGTCAAGAGCAGTCAGACCAGGTAAGGCCTCCCTTGCATTACTAATTTAGGCACTAGTTCCATGGCATCAATAATCCAGGCATTAGGCTCAAAGACACCATAATTTGGGCACTAGGCCCATGGGCACCAGCAGTTGGGGCACCAGGCCTATGAGCACCAGTTAGACATGCATTAGGCCCATGACAACTTTCTATTCAGCCTTAGGTCAGGGATTACCAAGTAGGGCCGAACTGGGACTAAAATCTACCCTGGCATTGAAAGCACACAGGCCCACCTGTTGTGGGCTCCATGCACTATATTGTTGCACACTGATGCTGGCGCAGTGCGTGCTGCTGGTGCTGTACAATATGATGTACTATGAGTGTGTGTGTGAGGGGGGTATTTATTTCTCATAATGACCCTCAACATTACATTGTTAGCACCCCAATTACATCAATTAATACCATGACAATACATTATTAGTACCCAAGTTTCAGCAATAAATAACCCCACACACACTCATACTACATCAATACCCACCCACATTCCAGCAACCAGCATCACCCCCACATTCCAGCAACCAGCATTACCCCCCCATACAGCAACCAGCATCCTCCCCACATTCCAGCAACCAGTATCAACCCTCACATTACAGCAACCAGCATCCTCCCCACACTCCAGCAACCAGCATCACCCCCACATTACAGCATCCGGCATCAACCCTCACATTACAGCAACCAGCATCACCCCCCACATTACAGCATTCAGCATCACCCCCCACATTACAGCTTATAGCATCACCCCGACATTACAGCGTTCAGCATCACCCCCACATTACAGCATCCAGCATCACCCCCACATTACAGCATCCAGCATCACCCCCACATTACAGCAACCAGTATCACCCCCCACATTACAGCAACCAGAATCACCCCCCACATTAAAGCAACCGGCATTACCCCCCACATTACAGCAACCGGTATTATCCCCCACATTACAGCATCCAGCATCACCCCCCACATTACAGCAACCAGCATCACCACCCACATTACAGCAACCAGCATCACCCTCCACATTACAGCAACCAGCATCAACCCCACATTACAGCAACCGGCATCACCCCCCACATTACAGCAACCAGCATCACCACCCACATTACAGCAACCAGCATCACCCTCCACATTACAGCATCCAGCATCACCCCCCACATTACAGCAACCAGCATCATCCCCCACATTACAGCGTCCAGCATGACCCCCACATTACAGCAACCGGCATCACCCCCCACATTACAGCAACTGGCATCACCCCCCACATTAAAGCAACCGGCATCACCACCCACATTACAGCAACCAGCATCACCCTCCACATTACTCCTCTCCTTCTTATTAGCAATACTAAGCCCCTAGTACACTACAACATTGCCGCCACCAACACGGCACCCCATACTACAGCAATACCAACAATTATACAGGCTCCACTGTAGGAAAACAATGTTTTGCTTATTTCAAACATCCCACAACATAGCAACAACAGAATACTTACACACATATAGTTAACAGGTACCCTTTTCCCTTAATTATATAGTAATTGCAGAATTTTCATGAATCATTCCACATGAAAAAAAAAATCATCAGAATTTATGAAAAATATATCAGAAAAAACATAACTATTGAATGAGCAGTTGAACCCACACGGCCGCATTAAACATATTTCCATCTGCTGCAAAATGTCAGAGAAAAATATTTTTTTTACAACAGTAACTGGATATGCGTCATTTCTATTCATTTTAAATAACACAGTATATAAATTAAGGGGGATAAAGGAGGTGGGTGAGAGATAATTGGATGTGATCCATCAGTTTGATTAGATAGGAAACATTTAGATTATTTACATGGAGATGTCTACCCCCTTGACTCACAGGCAGGGCCAAAAAGAGGAATTTTGGGCACTGGTTCAGCAATTTATTAGGGCCCCTGTCATATTCAACAATGAGAGAATTGCCTTTGGCAGAAGTTCATATTATACCACATCGTAGTGCCCCCAGTTCATATTATGCCACATCGTAGTGCCCCCAAGACATATTATGCCACATAGTATTACCCTCAATTCATATTTGGCCATGCAGTAGTGCCCACAAATCATATTATGGCATAGTAGTGCCCCCAAATCATATACCATACAGTAGTGCCCCCAAATAACATTATGCCATAGTAGTGCCCCCAAATCATTAGTAGTGCCCAGACAAAACCTCATTCACAAATAAAAATTGGTACTGAATATCAGATACTGAGAGTGTGAGTCCCAGGAGCAGCTTAATACACCATTTAAGCTGGGTACACACTACAGAAATTTCGACCAACTTTTTATGCCGAGCGATTTTACATGCGACTGATGGTCCGATCGCTCGGTCCATGGACTGCATACACACTAGCCTTGTTTAGGACGATAAAGGGAAGCTACACTGTCTCTTCATTAATTCCTATTTGTAAACCTACAATGGCTACAGTAGTACAAGAACAAGCAACTGCACTTCTCCTGCTTGCTGTGGCAAGAAGACTGCTGGTACGAAATCAAAGAGAAAGAAGGAGAAAGAGTAGATCTTGTTGGAGCAAAGATTGGTTCAAGAGGAGAGACACGTTCTCTCATATGCCCCTACTACAGGAGATATGGGACAACAACCCAGATGATTTCAAGAATTTTCTTCGTATGAATGATTCAACTTGGACCGTGAGAAGATGGCAAATGAAGAGAAGTTGTTAGTGGGGGTTGAAGCAATGGAGACGGAGACGCAGTCACAAATGGTGGTGGAAGGGCCAACAAATGTTGGAAAAGTTAAGGTGTGGGTGGAGATGCTCAAGAAGAATGTACTGCAGTTAAAAGAGCAAAGTCAATGAGCCCAAGAGAGATGGAGATGATGGAAAGTACTGGACCAGTAGGACTACGACTGTCAAAAGCAAAAGTACAGAAAAGTTAATAATAGAAAGGAATTGATAATGCAAAAACTACTGCGATTACTGAAGGAAAAACTTGGAAAGAAAAGAAATAAATTCCAAGTCCAGAAGAGGTGGTCGGACTTTAAAAATAAAGAGGCAAGGAGACTGGAGCGAATCCGTAGAAACATTAAAAAAAGTGAGTAGCACGTGTAGTCGTGTAGTGTACCTGTTTGAAGGACTTTATGTATTTCATTCTACTGTCACATGAACCAATGCAAACGTATGATTATTGTTTTGTCAGAAGCAAGAATTAACGGTGACAAGGCCACTGTAGATACCATAGATGTAATAACACCTGTTATAAAACAAGAAAAAATAAATGTGCCAGAGGGACCACAACACAAACTGATCTCGAGCAATGTGCAAGGTGAGCACATTTCAGGTGTTGGAATAAAACTTGTATTAACTTTATTACAGATATAGAAGCGTAATGGTAAAACATTTTTATTTTCTTTCTTCATAGATACCATCGTCATATCCGATGAAAGTTCGAAAGAAGAAAAAAATGTTGCCAAGCTCAACGATTATTTTAAAGAAATGAAAGGAAATATTGCAAACATTAAGAAAAAAATCAAAAACCTTGATAATACTTTTGACGACATGTATATGCTGTCCCCTCTGTGCATTCCCATTCTTCATTGCTACTTGTGTTTTATGATGGCTTTTTCCCTGACTTACTTGACATACTGACATACCCTGACATACTTATGATGTCTTTCCCTTTACACTTTCTTTTACCTATGCCCCTGCACCATCTTCTCCTTTGGCCCTCTCACTTAACCCACTGCAACACCTTCTCCCCTGGCTCTCTCACACATCTTCCTGCAACACCTTCTCCCCTGGCTCTCTACACGTCTTCCTGCACCACCTTCTCCCCTGGCACTCTCACACATCTTCCTGCAACACCTTCTCCCCTGGCTCTCTCACACCTCTTCCTGCTCCCCCTTTTCCCTGGCTCTCTCATCCATCTTCCTGCACCACCTTCTCCCCTGGCTCTCTCACACCTCTTCCTGCTCCTCCTTCCCCCCTGGCTCTCTCACACCTTTTCCTGCACCCCTACCACCTGGCTCTCTCACCCCTCTTCCTGCACCCCTTCTCCCCTGGCTCTCTCACCCCTCTTCCTGCACCCCCTACCCGCCCTGGCTCTATCACCATTCTTTCTGCACCCCTTCCCCCCTGGCTCTCTCACCCCTCTTCTGCACCCCTTCCCCTCCTGGCTCTCTCACCCCGCTTCCTGCACCCCTTACCCCCTGGCTCTCTCACCCTCTTCCTGCAACCCCTACACCCCCTGACTCTCTCACACTCGTAACAACCCCCCTTACGGTCCCATGAATGAGGTATCTTATACTGCTATCTTGAAACAATATGATAGTCACCTGTATGTGATAGGGTTTCAAGTTCCTCCAATGTTTGAGATCTTAGCCCTATCACTGTAATTAATCGGTGAGATATTTTTTTCTGTTTGTGATAAAAGGAGAAGAAAGACACTTGATTCTAAAGCAATGCGAAAGTTTGAGAAGACTGCACATTGTATTTTAACTCAATCATTCACATTTGGAAATATTCCTGCTTTCTTAGTTATTGAGCATATTTTTCAGAGCAAATCTATGAGTATGTGGTATAAACCGGAAAAGGACAATATTCTGTAGATTTTTAGAGGTTTAGCAAGCAAGTAATCTTAAAATGATTCTACATAACAATATACACTGCAAAAGAGACACTGGGGTCTATGCATCACTAAGATGCGGTACAGCTAAATATGCATTGCTGCACATTGCAGTGATGCATATTTAGGTACCACTAAGATGCACCATGCCAGGGCTACTCTGGGAGCCCCAGCGAAGTGACCCCTCTCCTGTGATCTCTTTTTCCTGCTTACCAGCAGCTTAGCGCTGCCGGTGACAGGAGGGAGTGCTGTGCGCACGGTAACAGATTCTGCAAAGCCAGAGAGGCTTCAGCAGCATCCCATAGAAAATTACAGGTAAAGCCATCCTGAGATGGCGTTACCTGTCCGTGCACTGCAAAGCTTTTCAAAGCTTTGTGCATTGCAGAACATCGCAGTCCCCATAGTAATCTATGGGGACTGCGATACTGCACGATGTCAGCCTAAACGGAGGAGATTTCATAGAAATCTCCTCCATTAGGCAGTTAATAAATAGGAAACTTACTTAAAAGATGCAGAAACAGCCTTTTCCGCATCTTTTAAGTAAGTTTTTGCTTGATGCATAGACCCCACAATGATTCAAATGGTAAAATCTCCTAGGACAATAATTTAGGAACCTGGAGTAAAGGAAAAACAATATACTTATGATACAGTTCTACATTTTGAGTCACAAAAATGAAGATTGCACTTTGCTTTTAACAGATCTTGCTGTGTTTATAAAAGTAATCCATGGAGTTTAAGAAGTAAAATATACTCATGGTCAGCACACCAACAAACTTAGTTTTGTTTACATTACAACTGACTTTATGATGTACTGTCATCTACTGTAAATAATACATAAACCCATCCTCATATATCAAGCAGTAGACTAATTTTTTGATATCTGTAAAATGTGGTTGTTTATTTTATGGTTACATGCTACAATATTCTTATTAAAATATTTTTAACAGTACACATTCAACTGAACATTTCATACTTCCTGTGACAGGTAAACAGAGTCTAAGCAGATTGTCCAATATTTGTTCAGGAAAGTTGCCATGCCAACCCCTTATTTCACATCTCACGTCAGTGCATGACACCAAGGCCCTCAGTCATCTCTTAGTGACGGCACTCATGGAAACCGATCCGCATTGACAGGGCATTGATTTACTAGAAGGGTTAACATGGGAAGCTTTGAGTCCAAATATCTTGCACATGGATTGTAAAATATGCATGTAAAGAATCCCTTCTATGCCTGGAATTGGGGATCAATGTTTAAATGCATCTCTCAAGGACAAATTTCATTTTACCTATGCTAATGGCATTCTTACTTTGCAAACAAATTATACATATGGTTATTACAGTACATGAAGGCAAAACTTTTAAAGCAACCAATTGCAGTTTATCAATGTTGTACATTGTTCATTTCTGACTGTATAATTACAAGAATAAAGCACACTACTAATCAGTGTGCATCTATAATAAGTTGCAACAACTATAGCTAAAGTCTTAGGGCCTGATTCATTAAGGATCTTAACTTAATAAACTTCTTATTTTTGTCTCCTGGACAAAACCATGTTACAATGCAAGGGTTGCAAATTAGTATTTTGTTTTGCACATAAGTTAAATACTGACTGTTTTTTTTATGTAGCACACAAATATCAACTTTAAATTTCAGTGTACAAATAAGCTATCAAGCTATCAGATGATGTGAGGAAAACTTGAATTAATTTGCATTGTGAGGAGGAAAGTTATGACAATGGCTCTGGTTGTATAGCCCCAGCCAAAAAATTATACCTACAATTCACTCCTTTTCTTTATTATTATTAATAGTTATATAGCACCTACATATTACGTAGTTCTTTATTTAATCAGTCATAGCTTCTATGGATTTTACAATCTATGTGGTCTATTAATCAAGACTTGTCCATAATGAAGATTTTCAATCGCCTAATTTATGTTGAAAGGGTCACCGGGGCAACTAAACAATGTTAAGCTCCCTGGTGATACTGGTTGGCAGCGGTAAGAGGTCTCTCCAGCTCGCCAGGCCCATATAAGATACCTCTGCACTGACTTGCCAGCTCATGCATACGCACTGGAACTAGAAGCCTGGACTTGGTCTTCCAGTTCCATATTCAAGAAAAAAAGAATAAAAGTAAAAAAAAAAAAATTGAAAAGAAATATCATCTTTATAAAAAAAAAAATGGAAAAAAATCCTTTTATAAAGCATTTTTTCTGGTGGTAACCCTTGGTTATCCCCTTCTACCATGACAGACTGGGCAATAGTGATCACCAGCAATAACCAGCGAAAAACTATCACCGGCAATGAGAATCAAACCCATTGCCCAATCGCTGTGAGGTAGCAATGCTAACCACTGTGCCACAGTGTCACCCAATATGTTTTGCTGCATATTTTTACATTCCTTACACTTTCTAAACTGATGCTTACAAGCAACAAAGGTAATTTATTAAGCGCAACTGATGTACACTAAATGCTTTGGTTTTGCACTGATGCACTATGGTCCATGTAGCACTATATGCACTAATGGTACATATATCATACTTCAAGGTGCTTGTCTACACTCCCCTCTCAGGAGACGCCTCCACAAACCAGAAGGACACCAAATAAAATTGTGCAAAATTGTAAACTATTATATTTCATGTTAAAATGCTTATTTGCTTAACTTTGCATATGGCTTATGTTATTCACAAGAGTGAGGGGATATAGGGCTTCTCTGCCGTGCTACAACATGGAAGCACAAAACAGGTATTACGAAAAGTTTACATTGACTTGAGTTGGTGCAAAATGAAGGTCCTTTTGTGGAGTGGAAATGACTGTGGTCCACTAGATACGCCTGAAAATGAGTCATCTAAACAACTTAATATAAATAATCTCTTTGTCCACAGTGAAATATAATTTCTGCATTGGTCGGTAAAATGAGGCGCATTTTCTGTATTTCAGTCTTCATTCAACCCAACTTATGAAAACTGCTGGTCCCCTGCAAATGCGATCATCATGCTCCATAATGCTACGTGGCCCCAACAGAAACCTAGACTGGCTTGTGCAAATTAAGAACCATGGCAGTTTTAAAGCTGCTTTTTTAGCAGGCTTTTTGTGCTGCGCAAATTACCACCAATGTTTGTAGGGTATTTACATGTACCCTTGTTACCTCAATAACGGCTGCACATAAGAGGGTTCATTTAGAGTTGGACGTACATCTTTTTTGTGGGTAAAACATGTAATTCTGTAAAGAGCATATGCACAAATATGTGTTCACATACAGCTGTATGTAGACTTTTGTGTATCTTATACTTAAGCTTCTTAAGCCTGGAGAGACGAAACAGAGGAGGACTGGGACGGGGTAATTGTAGGCTGGGTACAGTTTGGGCATGTTCACATAAATGCAATTCACTTAGCACTGAATGCATACACAGATACACCTGTTAGGATGCATATGTCTTATGGGTTGTTGGAGAGCTGGTGCAGATAGGCACTGATAATGACTATCAATATACTGATCTCTCCAGCCCATAGTAATTAATTTATCTGTGTGGTTACTATATTATATGAATTTGTAGACATCTATTTTCATTACTTACATGTAAGTTCCATTTAGTCTACTGCAGAAAAGAACAGATGTTTGTAGTTGATTTAATTTAATTTTGCTTGTATTTGTGTTTTTAATTTAATTATATTTTATAAGGAAAATGTGACCTATACATTAATTAATAACACTGTCAAGACACTATTCTCTCTTGTGTAAATAACTTTGTTATAATATTCTATTTTGTACAAATACCATTTACTACTAACACTGTCAAGCTCCATCTATCCCTAAGTTTTTGTGGGACATAAGTTACACACTTGCTACGCCAGCATCCAATCACAGATGACTCTTTGGTGCTGCATCATCTAAAACTTTGTGTCTTATCCACGTCATAACATCAGAGCACCAGTGCCAGGGGAAGATTGCTCATAGGCCTTTCCGGGAAGTTTCCAGGTAGGCCGGTGGCTTAACGAGGCTGCCTTATTTATCACGTTTTTGTTTTGTTTTTTATTATTACTATTTTTGTTATTATTTTTTGTATATATTTTTTTTTCTTTATACCCAGCAGGCTGGCCAGCGGTTGGGGCGATCAGCTCCCGTGGGGGACAGGGGGTGGCAGGCAGGGGCTGTGAATGATTGTTTAAGAGAGAGAGATGAGCGCGGTGGGGGTGATTGTTTAAGAGGGAGCAATGAGCAGGGGGGGCAATGAGCTGCACTTGGGGCTATGAATGGAGCGGTTTGGGGCTGCCATTTTGACCATATTTCTATTGCACAGTGTAAAGATGCTTGATAAGTGTCCATGTCCAGACATGTACAGATCCAATGTAACAATGTGGGGGGTGGGGTTGGATGGAGGATGGCTCCTCTGACTTCCTTCACATGAAGAAAATGTGCAGTGCATAGTACAGTGTGTTAACTCTATTACACCCATTCTCATACTCACTAGCACCATGTGTAGCTTCTAAATGTAGATTATATACCTGCCTCTATCTCATCTCTGAATATATACTATAGCACTGGCAGCATAAATAATCACTTGATAATAGAAGGCAAAAAAACCCAAAGCAATAGTCACTGCCCAAACTGTTGCAGATACAGATTTTTATGCAATTTTTACCTGAAGAAAATAATTGTTAGCCCTGTACTTCAATACTGTATATAGGCCAGGTTGTCCAACTAGCAGTTCCCCATAAAATGCTTTGGTCCCCTCCCATCCAACTTCTATTGCTCTAGTGCAGTGGTGGGCAACTGACGGCCTTCTGATCCTCACCTGTGGCTCTCGGGGGAGGGCCAGGAGGCAATCCGGTCAGTGGAGAGATACAGGCAGAGAATCACAAAGCTGCCTGTTGCTGAGTGGGGTAGGGACTACGGAGGCTTTCACGAAACTTCATTATGCAGTGATGAAGTCCACCCAGACAGATGTCAGCGGAACTACAGAATCAGGATCAAGTAAAGGTAGTAGCAACACGCAACAGACTAACATGCAAGTCTAAAGAGTACAAATAAAATACATAAATTATACTGTTGAAGACTTTTTTTTTTAATAATGGGTATTCGGTTTCCTTACATCAACATTACAGAGCATCATAGCAATATCTGATGAGCTGATATGTGTCTTCAAAATACAACCTTCCATCTGCAATTGGTCCAAAAAACCCAGATTGTAATATTTGTAAAAATTATAATATATTATACAGCTTGTAAATTAATTGTGTCCCTGGACATCTTATGATAAGTTATTTTTCAAAAACTACAGGTACACACACTGAGCACACATATATGTGGGCAGCGCGGTGGCTTAGTGGTTAGCACTTCTGCCTCACAGCACTGGGGTCATGAGTATGATTCCCGACCACAGCCTTATCTGTGTGGAGTTTGTATGTTCTCCCCGTGCTTGCGTGGGTTTCCAAAAACATACTGGTAGGTTAATTAGTTGCATTTAAATTGCCATTAGTTTCTCTCGGTCTGTGTGTGTATGTTAGGGAATTTAGATTGTAAGCTCCAATGGGCCAGAGACTGATGTGAATGAGTTCTCTGTACAGCGCTGCGGAATTAGTGGCGCTATATAAATAAATAGATGATTATGATAGAGGGGCAGACACACTGAGCACACATATACATGGACAGTTACCCTAGGCTAATATACTTGTAGCGCTCCCTCGCCTTTCACCGCAGGCTAATAAGTGGTAGGCAAAAACAAATTTGTCCTTAATTTAAAATCCAGCTTCCTTTACCCCCCCCCAACAATGTTTACATTTGCGTGTTTTCAAAACTCAGCAGCACTTGGCTTTATAAATCGGTCACATTGATCTTTGTCATTCGTTTCATTTAATTAAAAACATAACTGTTTAGTGGCATGGGGGTGTCAATGAGCATTACTTGATGGGGGGGCTACACCTATCGCCATATCATACCAGCTTTTCCTCCCAAGGATGATGCATGTAATGGGAATTCGTCAAGATTAAAACCTTACTACATTTTACTTTCCTGTTTTCTTTTTACTTTTCTTTTTCTTATATTTTAAAATGAATTTCAGTTTATGCCATTCCCTGTTACAATTTTGCTCCCCCAAAACATCTTGCACCTTAGGCTGCAGCTTAGACAGCCTATTGGATAATTAGGCCCAGGGGCAGGAGAACATCTGCATTTTTTTTCCCATTAAAATAGGCTGCTGAGTATTGCCCCCCGGGCTAAAATTTTGCAGCCCTCCCCTGAATAAGCCCTACATACAGGTACAGACACACTGGATGCACACATTTACAGGGGACAGTATGGCGGTCACAGGAATACTCTCTGCATTGTATGGCGGTCACTAGAATGTGCTTTGTATTGTATATTGTAACCGCATTAGAGGAACAGATGACATCTCCTAGCGTAGATGGTAGTGTATAGAAGCAGAAAAGTCACACAAGTCTAAGGTTCTGGTACAACTGGGCTCAGAGAAAACAAAGAAACTTTCAACATAAATTCGTTGCCTGTCCAGCACTAACTAAACACACAGGAAAACCCACTCTCCCACACACATACAAAACATGTAATTGCTCACCATTTGCAGAGTCTTTCAGGAGGCATCCAACCTCCTTCCCAGGTCTGAGAGACTGCATGTCCAGCCTGACTGCTATTTAAACACACAAACACAGCGCAGTTGCATATCAGCCTACACTTAGGCTAGAAGCCCAAAAGATCCAGAATGGGCCTAATGAATAGAGTCTGCCCTCTCTATCCATCCATAACTCCAGGGACCCTCAGCAGTTTTTCCTACAGCTGAGAAACACACTCTGGGAAGCTTTTCCCACACACATAAACACTTTTAAAAGTACACAAGACAGAAAGCCTGGGACATAAACCTCTGCCATTCAGCACTTTCCCAGTGCTTATGTCACAATATGTATCACTAATACTTGCCAAATTATTATGCAGAACAGTATAAACCTTACAATACAATTTGTATGGCGCATCCATTGGGGTATTTTCGTTTCGTTCGGTAAAAAAATAAAAATTGAATTGTTAGTGTGTACAAGTAATCACAGTTTTATGTGGTTTTTTTTTTTTTTAAAAGATATTTTATTGAGTTTTACAATACAGACAATGAGGGAGACAAGCAATACAGATGAAATAAAACTATAAAGAAATTTCCACATAATAGAAGCAGCGGATTATTATCGATATGTGAATACTAAAGTAGATTTAAAGAGAGTAGGGGGGAGAGGAAAGAGAGAGAAAAGAGTGAGAGTAAGAGGGACAGGGGAAATCACTAGCCAAAGCGAAGAAGAGAAAAATGTGGAGAAGATGGTGAACCATGACAAGGTTTAAGTTTTGGAAGCTCAAAGGCCTTAAAATGAAAGAGGAGGGGAGGCTCCGTGATGCTCGGTCCAAGGATTCCAGACCTTATCGAATTGGACAGGAGTATGGCGGAGAATGCTAGTCATATACTCCAAACTTGCCAAACGCGGTTGATAACCGATGACAGAGAAGGAGGACACGGATGTTTTCAAAATAGAGCAATTTGGCGTCTAGCAGCACTAAGTATATGTGTAATAAGTTTCTGAGTTGATTTTGAAATCTTGGGAATATGACGCGGGATTAAGGAATACGACAGAGATGGGGGAAGAGAAATCTGAGTGACATCGGAAATCAGCCGATGGACCGACCTCCAGAGAGGAAGTAGTTTCGGACAGTGCCACCAAATATGAGACAGGGTACCCTCCCGACCTCATTGGCGCCAGCATAACGATGAGGAGCTTGGATATATCATATGAAGGCGATGAGGCACCAAGTACCAGCGGTAAAAAATCTTGCGACTGTTCTCGCTTATTTTGACGCAAATAGAGGACTTTGAGAGATTCAGACGAATCTTAGTCCATTCCCTGGGGGGGAGCGACTCCCCCATGTCCTCCTCCCATTTGAGCTCGTGAGAATCCTTAGGGGGGCAATTATATTTTACCATAAGGCAGTAGAATGTAGAGATCAGGCCCTGAGAAGAGGAGCTAAGATTGCAGAACGAGACAAGGGGAGAAGTTAGGTGTATATCAGCGACTGAACCTCGAATGGAGTTATACAGATGTCGAAGTTGTAGATATTGAAAGAAGCAGGACGAGGGAATACAAAAGCGCGTTTGGATATCAGAAAAAGGGGGAAAGATTAGCAGCAGTATGATATCGGAGAGGAAGGTGATGCCACATCGCGTCCAGTGGGGAAATTGGATCGGGCGATTATGTGTTTTTTTATAGTAATTCCACCCCTAACCAAGAAGGGTGGATTAGGAGGAATAAAGGACATTGAGAGGGTGAACCTCTTCTTGGGAGCTAGTGTACACATCACCATGGTTGGGGCACCCTAAAGTTTTGCATACAGGTGGGCAGGGGCAATGTGTTTTTTCTTTGATTTATACTGTAAGGGAGACTTTTTGAACTGGTGGGAGACCCAACTACTATTAAATTAATGGTAACCCTGGGAACTTCCTGCTGAAGGAATATGCTGCTCCACTCACATAATCAATGCATGTACTCCACCCACTGGTGTTGTTGGCTGTGACTGCTTGTGTTTGCTTTGCCTACTTGTGTGTTAGCTCTGCCAACTGTGGCAGGCAGACTCTGTCTACCATTGCATTTTGTATTGCCTAAAACCAATGTGGCTAGTGCTAATGGTGTGCTAATTCCGCCTACTATTTGGTCCGCCTACCATCTATTTGGTCCTGCCTACATGAGGTCACTTTCAGAATTTTTTCTAGAGCCACTTTAAGTTCCCAATCCGCCTGTGACCAGTACAGTGTGTTCATAAAGTATATTGATAGACAATGGAGACAAAACATCACTAGGCTGTACAGGCTAACAGGCAGGTGCAGGCTGGGAGATGTCAGCCTGGGGGGGCGCACAGGCGGCCGCATCACATGACACGCGATGCGGCCGTCGGCCTACCCCCCGGCCCTAATAGCGGTAAGACTGAGCGGCCCCTCTGCCCCCCGGGCCAGCCCGCCCCTGCTAACAGGCATTAGATTAACTAGAAAAAGGGCCTAAGAGGGGCAAAGCTAGAAGACCCTATGAAGTCTGCAGAAGATAACAGGGCCACTTGTTTCCCACCAATGGTCTAAATCATAAAACTCATTATATACAGCACATTTAGCAGCATTAATACAATTCTGAGATATTAAGGAAACATATGCTATGATCTTGAAAATAACACTAATTTGTTCTGTTCTGGCAATTTATGTAAACCTATATATACTTGTTCATATAGAAAAGTTCTTTCACATAAAAGGGACACTACACCAATTACAATGATGTAGCATTATTCTGTACTGCATACGAGGGCAAACACTAGTACTACCATTCTTGTGTACAGAGCAAAAATAAAAACCTATATGTTGCTTTACACAGCTGGGATGTGTTCATTCATATTACAAAAATACAAATCTATAAACACTGCAGCCTTGTCAGCAAACTAATAATTACCACAGCAAGGATAAATAAATGTTACTACCAAGAAAAAAAGATTCATATATTATTAAAAATAAAATGGAAACTTAAAAATAAAATTGGTATCCAGAAATCAATACAACATTACTAAAAGCCACCTAGTAATACATATTGCATTGTAGATAAGTATGCATTATTAAACACAAAAGAGATCATGGAAAATCTAACAGATATGTTTTACCTTTCTCTCTGGCTCAGAGAACATCCTGGGATTACGCTGTACAGGGGCTGAAGGAGGAGAAGGTGATCATCAGGACAGGAGCTAATAGAAGTACAGAGGGAGAGACTTTTGAACTATGGAAAAAAATCCCCACAAACGCTGACGTCTGTAAGAAGCGTGCAAGCTCTCACTGTCAGGAAAGTAAACAACACTGTCATTATGGAAAGAAAGTACATTGGACCAAAACAAGCAGCAAGCATGGGCTAATGCAACGGGTCCTGTCAGTGTTCAGAGAGCACTCAGCTGTAAGGAAGAAACAGCCTTCTCCAGATAAAGTTGCTGCTTGAAACATGGAAATCTTATCTGTGACAGAAACATTTCAATTCTAAGATCATATAGATGGTTCTTTATATCTCAAGAAAATATTTTTTTTTTTTTTCCTATTTGTGTTGGTATTTGCTTGATCTGTTAATAGCAACCAATTAACCTACTTGTATGTTTTTGGAGTGTGGGAGGAAACCGGTGTACCCAGATGAAACCCACGCAAACACGGGGAGAACATACAAACTCCACACACTGTCAGATCCCTAGGTAGTTAATCAATTTCTAATCCTGGGATTAATTTCTAATCCAATCAATAATATCGTTCTGAGGGTACTATTTGAAAACTCACTTGAATCATATAACTGTCTCATTCATACACTGGTCCCTCATTCATTCACTAAGAGTGGCCACATCAACGTTTCTCATGTTGCCAGGTTAAATTCCTTATTGTTTTGTCATTCTAACTAGCGTTCTAAGGGGGGTATTCAATTGTTCCGAAATCCCGCCGCGTAAAAACTACTACCGTTATTACGGTAATAGTTAGTTGGATTTCAGCTCGCGGCTCAGGAAGCTGCAAGCTGAGATCCAGCGAGAAAATTACCGTAGTAACGGTTTTTCCGTGCACTACTCCCGTAATAACGGGAATAGTGCGCGGACTGCGAGATTTTTGGCATTTCCGATGACAATTGAATACCCCCCTAATAGTCTATTATAGTCAAAATCAGAAGCAAATACATATGCATGGTGTTTTGAAACTTTCGCTTTGCAAGGCAAACCGAGGGGCCCATTTGATTGGTCTTTTAGAGTCAGAAAACACATCCCTGTCATTATGTTTGACTTGGTAACTTGTTGTTTCTTATTGGTTGCTATACTAAAGAATTAGAAATGTTCACTGACCCCCGTGTTCTGGTTTTGGATCTTTATTACCTTCATGTTTTGGTTTTGGTAAAACTGCCCTCGCATGTTTTGGTTTTGGATTTTTTGATAAAATATGCTAAAATAACATAATTTGGCTATTTTTTTTGTTCCTACATCATTATTAACCTCAATTAAACTAATTTCCAGTCATTTCCATTCAATTTTGACCACCTCACAGGTCACAATATTATACAGTTTCGGCCAAAGACTGCAGCGAGCTGGCCGGATGCTAAGCGACAGAGCAACGACACATACTCACATCTAGGAAACATTGTCACACATGTTACAAGCCGCCGCGACTTACTACACAGCTGCATCCCGGTCCTCGTATTGTCCTCTCTAACTCCGCGTCCCGGCATTGGGTTCAGCCTGAAGCGTTCACATCTGCCTAATTTTATTATTTCTCACCCAGGGCATATTACCTCCTCCAGGGCTCCCCTGCTCCCATTGGATAGTATGTGTATATAAGGCAGGGAGAGCTTAACCTCCCTTCCGGTTATAGCACTCAGTACCCTGTCTGATTGCCTGCTCCTGTTTATTGTACTAACCTTTGGATTCATTACTGTGTTTGACCTTCTGCCTGGAACCTGAAAATTGACTGTTTGCCTGTTACTCTAACCTTTGCCTTGTTACCCGGACCTCCTTAGATCGCTGGCAGCCCTGACCACTTGCCTGTACCTGACCACATTTCCTGCTTCAGACCCTAGACCTTTGGCTTGTCCCTTACTCCGCTTGTACCATCTCCCGCTATCTCGGCGGCAGTACGTTCATAAGCTTGTACTACATAAGTCCTGGGGGCATCTGAGTACCTGTGAGCCTATCCAGCTCTACGGAAAAGGCGACTGCTATAGGTGAAGACCTCTACAACTGGTTCTACAAGCTCATGATAATACTGTTAGCCGTAACAACACAGCAATGGCAGAAAAGCAGTGGTGCAAGATGGAATTGTCTTTGGGCCCTCCCACCTACCCTTATGTTGAATCTTAAAAAGGACATGCACACTTTAACAAACCAAACTCTTCAGGGACAAAGAGTAACACTTTTGTGGCTGAAGTGCTTGGTTTTTTTGGGACCCCACAAAACAAGCTAATGGGCTTAAGGCAGCTAAGCTAACAGTGCTGTTAATGAACTCTACATGAGGAGATCCTGCACCAGTGGAAGCAGTTCTTGCCAGTTATAAGAAGAAGGCCATTGTCATACTTGGGCATAACACCAAAAAATCCACCTCTTATGTGTGGAATTATTTTTACCCAAATCCTGCCAACAGTTGTCTAGAAATTTGTAGCGTTTGTAAAGCCACAGTCAGTAAAGGTAGGGACCTTAAACATCTAAGAACCTCATCCATATTACACTATTTGAAGCAGGTTCATGACAAGCTCTTGGGATAATCAGAAACTCATGCTAAAAAAAATAACAACAAGCAGTCCAGCATCAGCTTGGTTCCTTCTTTTAGCTAGATCCCGACACCTGCAATCTACACCTAGAACACCTTCCTCATCAATATCCTCACTAGTGATAGGAGTTAGCCCTGCATTCAAGTTGCTAAGCCTAGATGACTTCTCCCCTATCAAGGGTTACTCAGAAGAATCCTTGAGCGTTAGACCCACTGCTGCTGCTGAATCTTCATCCCAGTAGCAGACCAAGAAGAAGACTACTAGTATTTTAAAACAAGAATTGACTGTTAAACAATACTTTGCAAGAGGAACCAAGTATGATAGCTGTCACCCAATCATACAGTGGATCACAGGCACCATGTTGACTATACTAGCATTAGTTCTGAGTCCAATATCCACCATTAATGCAGCAGGTTTTAGACTATTAATTAAGGTCCTGTGTCCCCATTTCCAAATTCCATCCTAACACCATTTTACTAGACAAGCAATGCCTCACCTGTACCAGGAAGTTACAAAAAAGAACATTATTGGGCTACAAAATGCTATTCTACCCACTGTACACTTAACCGGAACTGGGAAAACTAAAGATTATATGACTGCGACAGCCCAATGGGTTGGTGAATCACCTTCAGCAGCAGGAACAGCAGCAGCATCTAACAAACAACACCAGATATTTCAGAGGCAGGCTACTCTGTGTATCACCTGCTTCCCTATGAGGAATACCACTGACAACCTGTTTGAAAAACTAAGGGATGTCATTGCAACATGGCTTATTCTGCTTGGACTCTCGTGAGGATATGTGATTTCTGATAACGCAGTCAATGTTGTGGTAGCATTACTTCGGAGATAATTTCATCACATTCTCTGTTATGCTCACACAATCAACTTGGTGGTACAGAGCTTTTTAAAAAATGTCAGTGACATGTAGTAGATGCTGTCTGAGTCCCAAAATATTTTGGGTAAGTTTCGGCATTCTGCAAACAGCATGTAGGAGATTTCAACAGCTGCAAGAAGAATAGAACTTGAGGGGCAGTGGCGGATCCTGGGGGGGGGCGACCGGGGCGATCGCCCCCCCTACCAGGGGCTTGCTGCCGACAGCTGCACACTGTGCAGGTCCGTTCAGCAGTGACAGTATGCTGCCCGGCTGCTCTGATTGTGTTTTAAACACAATCAGAGCAGCGGGACAGCACACTTTCACTGCTGAACGGACCTGCACATACTGTGCAGCCGCCGGCAGCCTTAGAACACAGAAAGGGGGTGGGGCCTAAATCGCCCCCCCCCTAAAATCGCCCTGGGTAGGGCAAATGTCTGGGTCCGCCCCTGTTGAGGGGTAATGCACTTTAGCCCAGCGCAGTGGAAAAAAAATTCCGTGTTGTGCAAGGTGCTGAAACCACTCATAGTAGTCACCTGTGAAATGAGTTCAGACACTGTTAGCTTGAGTCAAATGATTCCCTTAATTAGACTTTTTGAAAAGTAGCTAGAGAAATTGAAGAAGGAGATGAAACAAAGCAATTCTGCTATGTATGTTGGACTTGTAGATCAATTACTTTATTCACTAAGCAAGGATCCAAGAGTTAGCAACATCTTGAAATCAGATCACTACATTTTGGCATCTGTGCTTGATCTTATGTTTAAGAGCTATGTCTTCTCTTTGTTTCCAACTGACCCAGATCTCAAGAGATGCAATGAGCTCCTCATCAGCAAGTTACTAGCTGAAGTGATACATGACACAATGACGTGTCCTCCTTCAGTTTCTCAGGCAACTGCTGCTAGGAAAAAACTTAGCTTTCCCAAGAGACCCAGTGGTGATGCAGATGAGTCTGCACAACATATTGATTTCCGTTAAGTACTAAAAGAATTGCCCAAAAATTTTAACAGCTCTGCTGTAAAATGAACTACAAATTCCACGAGGAAGGCCTTTACCGGCAATTACATCAAAGTACAGAGGGTTCTGTAATGGTGGATTCCAGTGGACATTAATTAATATTGTGTGAGGATGATGTACACACTGATGAGGGTGAGGATGATGACAGTGTAGATTGCAGGTGCTAGGATTTAACTGAGAGAAGGGAGCTAGCTGATGCTGGAATGCTTGTTATGTTTTTGGGCAGAATGGCATGTTGGCAATTTTATATTTTTCTACGGTAAAATTTCCCTTTATTAGAGAGGTGATTTTTTTTCTTTACCAATGTAAAAGCTTATTTTGTTGGATTTGAGTTTCCTTGACTTAAACCCATTATGTCATTAAGCATAGGCTTTAGTAGATGATGTAAAATGACTAGTATCATCATGACTGGTGCCAATAGATGATTGACATATCAATAGTGCTGATCAATGGCATTGAAGACTGACAAGAACACTGCTACATAGAAGAGAAAAGGAGGAATAGTACTGAAAGGAGCACTCTTTTAATCAGATAATAGAATTCTTTATCATTTGTATATATTAAAATGAACAACCTTTATTGGTAAATTTAAAATTAATAAGCGAAATATTAAAATACGAAATATGGTACAAATTGACCTGAATATTACATCAGTTAAAAAAGGTAGAAAACTACCACGTTGGCCTGTTGCTATGTATATCCCTCTTATTACTTAGTAGAGTGTATTCATGATATGTAGTAACTCAGGGTAATTATAAGAAGGGCTGTGGTAAACCTTATTATTTTGAATCCACCAGGAGGCAGGCTTGTGTCCGCCTACTGAATAGACTTAGCTAGTCCCCATAAATCCTTATTACCACTCTCTAATCGTTATTATTATTATAAGGAGTGAGGAAATAACAAACCTAATGATTCAGACAAAGGGGGAACATAGTGTTATGGCCTAGGGAATTATATCTGATAGAAATGCACAAACAACTGAATGACGCAAATTGTTATAAACGCATTATCTTTAACCCTACAGCTAATTACTTAGCAATATACAAAAAACTCATTTTGGAAGCATATAATGGGGGAACAATAACGAAAGGAGACTATGAATATCTTAAGGTACACAACCCCAAAATAGCCACAATATATTTGATCCCCAAAGTGCATAAAAATGAGTCCAACCCCCCGGGAAGACCCATAGTGTCGGGGGTAGGATGTCTTACCGAGAAAGCGAGTAGATACCTAGATCTTCAGCTACGCAAACATGTAATAAGTTTAAACTCATACGTAAAAGACACATTGGACGTTCTAGTCAAATTAAACAATGTGTCAGTTAACAACTCTACGAAGTTGGCATCCCTGGATGTGGAATCTCTATATAGCAATATACCTCATCATCAAGGTATCAACGCTGTAAGATACTTTCTTAATATGGAAAAACAGAGTAGCATCAATGATTTTCTCATACAACTATTACAATTCATTTTGACCAAAAATTATTTCATATTTGAAGATAAATTCTTCCTACAGATACGCGGGACAGCAATGGGGACGGCATGTGCCCCTACATACGCCAACCTCTTCCTAGGATGGTGGGAGAGGGAATATGTATTCAATTCTCAACATGAAAAAATATACGAACCACATAAGTTTGTGGTTACGGTATATAGATGACGTGTTAGTACTATGGGATGATCAGGACTCACTATTCCATGAATTTGTAACAGTATTAAACACTAACGATATAAACCTTAAATTAACCTCTGAAATCAACGAAACCACGATTAATTTTTTGGACCTGACGATTACAAAAACCTCAGACGGAAGACTAAATACTGATATTGTCACTCACCGGACTGTGAGTGCTTCTTCCCGGACATTTAGGAACCGTGGACGTCCTCTATCCTGAGGGACTGCGCATGCGCAGCCCTTTCCAAACCTTCAGTGTATGTTCCTTTAACTTAATTGGCAGATCAGGCAACCTCCCTATATTAAGCACCTGTGGTCAACACCACGTTGCCTGATCTTGGAGTCTCATTCCCCATGAGTCTCTGAAGGTGTTCCTGTGTTTCCTTGTTTATTCAGCTCTGCTGATTCCTGTGGTTTCCAAACCACTTCTACCTCTGTGGTTTCCAAACCACTTCTGCTACTGTGGTTCCCATACCACTTCTACCATCTACTGAATCATCGTGACTGTGAGCTGATTCCTATCCGCTGCCTCCGTGCACTACAGTCTTCTAATCACTTCAACTCTACCATGTATCATTGGGACTGTTAGCTGATGCCTATCCGCTGCCTCCGTGCATTACAGGCTTCAACCACATCCACTCACCTGTTCATGATTGTGACTGCCAGCTGATTCCTATCCGCTGCCTCCGTGCACTACAGGCTTCAACCTGCAACTCGTCTGTGTTTCATCATCGTGACTGCTAGCTGATTCCTATCCGCTGCCTCCGTGCACTACAGTCTTCAACCTGCAACTCGTCTGTGTTTCATCATCGTGACTGCTAGCTGATTCCTATCCGCTGCCTCCGTGCACTACAGTCTTCAACCTGCAACCCGTCTGTGTTTCATCGTGACTGTTTGGCTGATTCCTATCCGCTGCCTCTGTGCGCTTCAGTCTTCAGTCCTTGTCAACGCTCCCGTGTTTCCTTGAGTCTGCCTCCACTATTGCTACCCGCTATTCTCCGTGATCAACAGTGCCTGTTCAACTCTGCTCTCCCGTGTCCCATCGTTACTGCACCTGCTGGTTGCTATTGGCTACCTCCGTGTTCCCGCAGAGACCCGCTGCTGCTACTCCTCAGCACTACTCATCCATCTACTGCTGATCCGCTCTCCACGCTTTCCTGTGTTCCCTGCTGGTCTACCTTCCCGTGCGCTGCACCTACTAGACCACCGCTTCACCCATCCAGGGACTTCGCATCCTGCCGGCCTCCTGCCGTTCAGGTATCTCTGCACTCCTGTCTGACTGCCTCCTGAACCACGGTATGCATACTTCTCATTGACTGTGCTGTGTATTGCATACCTTGCTGGACTGTGTTGGTTCTCCTCTGGAGTGTGCTATCCGCTGAGTCTATTGCCATCATTGACTGTGTTATCTTATGCTGGACTACTTCAAGAGACTTTCTATATTGGCAGTATTGTTCAGTCATTTATACATTTATATTGTGCATATTACTGTGGATCAAAGTCAAGGTGCCCGTGTATATATTGTGTTGCAGTCTCTCCCCGTGCACCTCCTCACATATATATTCAGTGGTACAACTTGCTAGTGGCAGACCACTGACTCCTGTTTACAGTTTCACCTGTTCCAGTATCCTCTCACATAGCAGTGGTACAACTTGCTAACGCAGACCACTGACTCCCCGGATATCTCCACTTGGATTCCATTCCTTCACTCAGACAGCGGTACAACTTGCTATCCGCAGACCGCTGATTCTCATCACCTCCTCGTTTCTGTTGGACATTCCTCCTCACTATAGCAGTGGTACAACTTGCTACCGCAGACCACTGACTACCTTCACGTGTCCTTTGTCCATACAGTTCCTCGTGTATTACTACCTCCATATTGCCAGTGCTGCTAGTCATAGACTTTCCTGAGCATCTCATCATCTGCTATTTCCTGTTCCGTGATCACCCTGCTACCAGAGTACCATATTACCACCTATACTGCTCTGGTAAGCCTATCACCTGGTGATCCCTGGGTAAAGACTCCTAGTGCCCGTGACAGTAAGATCAGGCCATGACAGACCCAGATACGGAACCTACTGCTAAAGAGATGCTGCAGCATCTGGTCAGTCGTGTGGAGCAACAGGATGCTCGCCAACAGCTGTTACTTCAATGTTACCAATCGTTAACCTCCCAAGGAACATCTGGACAGACTGTTACAGCTAGTATTGAAGCTCCTGTGCTTTCCTCCGTTTCCCCAGTGCCATCCCAGGTGTCTACAGCTCCTACGCTTCACCTGCCTACTCCGTCAAAATATGACGGGGACCCCAAAACTTGTAGAGGTTTCCTTAACCAATGTTCAGTCCATTTTGAACTCCAACCTCAAAATTTTTCTACCCATCGTTCCAGAGTGGCCTATCTTATCTCATTGTTTTCTGGACAAGCCCTGGCTTGGGCCTCCCCTCTGTGGGAAAGAAACGATCCAATTCTACAAGATAGTGCCAAATTCATTTCCACGTTCCGAAGTGTGTTCGATGAACCAGGTCGTGTGACCTCCGCTGCTTCCAGCATTCTTCGTTTGCGACAAGGCTCCCATACAGTAGGACAGTATGTCATTCAATTTAGGATCTTAGCCTCTGAACTTCAGTGGAACACTGAAGCATTAGTTGCCGCCTTCTGGCAGGGGCTCTCCGATAAAATTAAAGATGCACTGACTACCCAAGAGCTTCCTTCGTCACTAGAAGATTTGATCTCTCTTTGCCATCGTGTAGACATGAGATTTCGTGAAAGAGAATCTGAGAAAACTACTTCTGCTAAAGCACCTCTTCGTTTAAACCCTCAATTTCGTCCAGTTTCACCTTCTGTGATTCCCATGGAGATAGGACGTTCCAAATTATCTTTAGAAGAGAGGAAACGAAGAGTAAAGAATAGACTCTGTATCTATTGTGCTGATTCCACACATATGCTCAGTTCTTGCCCTAAGAAATCGGGAAATGCCAGGCCCTAACTAGTTCTGGAGAGGTGAAGTTAGGGTCCCTGGAGTCCTCTCCATTGTCTATGAAATCTAAAGTCTGCGCTTTCGATGTTACGATTTCCTTTGCTACTAAATCCTTTGAGTCACAGGCATTGATTGATTCCGGAGCAGCAGGAAATTTCATTTCTAAATCACTAGTGAATCAATGGTCCCTACCAGTGATCACTTTAAAAACACCCATTACTGTGACGGCTATAGATGGATCACGTCTCATCAATGGTCTCATCACCCAGAGTACGTCTCCAGTAACCCTTCAGATTGGTGTACTACACCATGAAGAAATTTCGTTTTTAATTCTTCCTGTTACGACAAGTCCGATTGTCTTAGGCCTTCCATGGCTTCAATGTCACTCTCCCCAGATTGACTGGCGCACCCCTCAAGTTACGTCTTGGGGGCCTGAATGTCACCATCGTTGTCTCTCTCAAGTTATTCCTCTTAAAGTACAGCAATCTTCCATCTCATCTTCCTCCCCGGGACTCCCTCCTCAGTATGCTTCATTTGCCGATGTGTTTGATAAAGCTCAGTCTGAACGTCTTCCTCCTCATCGTTCTTGGGATTGTCCGATCGACCTTCTACCTGGCAAGACTCCTCCCAGGGGTCGGGTCTATCCTCTCTCGTTACCTGAAACTCAAGCCACATCTGAGTACATACAGGAGAATCTCCAGCGTGGGTTCATTCGACCTTCCACCTCTCCCGCTGGAGCTGGGTTCTTCTTCGTCAAAAAGAAGGATGGATCATTACGCCCTTGTATAGATTTTCGTGGACTCAACGCCATTACTATCAAGAATCGGTATCCCATTCCGCTGATCACTGAGCTATTTGATCGCATCAAGGGAGCTCGGATATTTACTAAGTTGGATCTTCGTGGTGCCTACAATTTAATTAGAATCCGTTCCGGTGACGAATGGAAGACCGCGTTTAACACCAGAGATGGGCATTACGAATATTTAGTAATGCCCTTCGGGCTGTGTAATGCCCCCGCGGTTTTCCAGGGTTTCATCAATGAGATCTTTCGGGACTTATTATATGTATGTGTCGTTGTCTACCTGGACGACATATTGATCTTCTCACAGGACCTGCCTTCTCATCACCAACATGTGGCAGAGGTCCTCTCCAGACTACGGAAAAACTCATTGTTCTGTAAATTGGAAAAATGTTCATTCGAGTTACCCCAGATTCCATTCTTGGGGTATATAGTTTCCGGAGTTGGCCTGAAGATGGATCCAGACAAAGTAAATGCTGTACTACATTGGCCTCAGCCAACTACTCTTCGTGCCATCCAGCGTTTTTTAGGTTTTGCCAATTACTATAGACGCTTCATTCAAGACTTCTCATCCATTGCATCTCCCATTGTGGCCTTAACTCGGAAAGGGGCTAATACTAAGCAATGGTCATCTGAGGCTCTCCAAGCCTTTCAAATCCTCAAAGAGTCCTTCTCGTCTGCTCCCATTCTGCGACAACCTGATGTGACACTCCCCTTCTTCCTAGAAGTAGATGCCTCTAATGTGGGCTTAGGAGCTATTCTCTCCCAACGCTCGGAGCAACAAAAATTACATCCTTGTGCCTTCTACTCTCGGGGTCTTCTGCCCGCAGAGAAAAACTATACTATCGGGGACAAGGAGTTGCTGGCCATCAAAGCTGCATTAGAGGAATGGAGATACTTGTTGGAAGGAGCTCGCCATCCGGTGACGATCTTCACGGATCATAAGAACTTGTCATATTTGCAATCTGCTCAATGCTTGAACCCTCGTCAAGCAAGATGGTCTCTTTTCTTTTCCCGTTTTGAATTAATTATAACCTTCAAACCAGCTGCTAAGAACAAGAAAGCTGACGCTCTATCTCGAGCTTTTGTGACGTCCTCTGATGTAGAAGAGGTTCCCAACCATGCTATTCTAGACCCCAAATGTATTTCTCTGGCTGCTTCATCCACCAAAATGCTACCATTTGGGAAGACCCTCGTGCCTCCTACTCTGAGGAGGAAAATCCTTTCGTGGTTCCATGCCTCTCGTTTTTCTGGACACGCCGGTGAACATAAGACCTTTGAGATTCTCTCTCGTAGTTACTGGTGGCCTTCAATGAGGAGAGACGTCAAAGAGTTTATTGCTTCCTGTGATTTATGTTCTCAGTTCAAATCCTCCCGCAGAACTCCAGCAGGGTTGCTGCGACCACTACCCATTCCGTCCAAGCCTTGGACCCATATTAGTATGGATTTCGTTACTGATTTGCCACCAAGTAAGAATCACAATACTATTTGGGTAGTGGTAGACAGATTTTCGAAGATGGCTCATTTCGTCCCTCTGTCCGGTTTACCTTCCTCGTCTACTCTGGCTGAACATTTCATTAAAGAAATCTTCCGCATCCATGGATGTCCGTCTGAGATTGTGTCAGATAGAGGAGTACAATTCGTTTCCAGATTCTGGCGGGCCCTTTGTAAAACCTTGGGCATACGATTAGCACTCTCATCGTCTTACCATCCGCAATCTAACGGACAAACGGAACGAGTCAATCAAGATCTTGAGACTTTTATTAGGATGTTCTCTTCAGCCAACCAAGACAACTGGGTAGAATTGCTCCCTTGGGCTGAATTCGCCCATAACAACATGTACCATGAGTCATCATCCAAAACTCCATTCTTTGTGGTCTACGGTCACCATCCGTCTTTTCCGGAATTTCCTGCCCTCCCGCCCACCCAAGTTCCTGCTGTGGAGACTGCTTGTCAGACCTTCAAAAATATCTGGTCTCAGGTCAAAACCTGTTTAAAGAAGACATCTAACAAATATAAGTCTTTCGCAGATAAGAAGAGGCGGGCTATTCCACCACTAAAAATTGGAGATCGTGTCTGGTTATCTACCAAAAATATTCGTTTGAAGGTTCCATCTATGAAATTCGCCCCTCGTTTTATTGGTCCATATAGGATCATTCAAGTTATCAATCCAGTATGTGTTAAACTTCTTCTTCCTAAGAATCTTCGGATCTCCAATGCCTTCCATGTGTCCTTGCTCAAACCTCTCATCATCAACCGTTTCTCGACTCCTTCCTCAGCACCGCAGCCAGTTCAAGTTCATCAGGAGGAGGATTTCGAGATTACTGAGGTATTGGATGCAAAAATTTCGCGAGGAGTCCTCCGTTTCCTCGTTCATTGGAAGGGCTTTGGTCCTGAAGAGCGTTCATGGATCAAAGCTGAAGATCTTAATGCTCCTGCCCTTCTGAAGAAGTTTTATTCCAAAAATCCGGACAAGCCCGGTTCCAGGCGTTCTGTGCCCACCTTTAAAAGGGGGGGTACTGTCACTCACCGGACTGTGAGTGCTTCTTCCCGGACATTTAGGAACCGTGGACGTCCTCTATCCTGAGGGACTGCGCATGCGCAGCCCTTTCCAAACCTTCAGTGTATGTTCCTTTAACTTAATTGGCAGATCAGGCAACCTCCCTATATTAAGCACCTGTGGTCAACACCACGTTGCCTGATCTTGGAGTCTCATTCCCCATGAGTCTCTGAAGGTGTTCCTGTGTTTCCTTGTTTATTCAGCTCTGCTGATTCCTGTGGTTTCCAAACCACTTCTACCTCTGTGGTTTCCAAACCACTTCTGCTACTGTGGTTCCCATACCACTTCTACCATCTACTGAATCATCGTGACTGTGAGCTGATTCCTATCCGCTGCCTCCGTGCACTACAGTCTTCTAATCACTTCAACTCTACCATGTATCATTGGGACTGTTAGCTGATGCCTATCCGCTGCCTCCGTGCATTACAGGCTTCAACCACATCCACTCACCTGTTCATGATTGTGACTGCCAGCTGATTCCTATCCGCTGCCTCCGTGCACTACAGGCTTCAACCTGCAACTCGTCTGTGTTTCATCATCGTGACTGCTAGCTGATTCCTATCCGCTGCCTCCGTGCACTACAGTCTTCAACCTGCAACTCGTCTGTGTTTCATCATCGTGACTGCTAGCTGATTCCTATCCGCTGCCTCCGTGCACTACAGTCTTCAACCTGCAACCCGTCTGTGTTTCATCGTGACTGTTTGGCTGATTCCTATCCGCTGCCTCTGTGCGCTTCAGTCTTCAGTCCTTGTCAACGCTCCCGTGTTTCCTTGAGTCTGCCTCCACTATTGCTACCCGCTATTCTCCGTGATCAACAGTGCCTGTTCAACTCTGCTCTCCCGTGTCCCATCGTTACTGCACCTGCTGGTTGCTATTGGCTACCTCCGTGTTCCCGCAGAGACCCGCTGCTGCTACTCCTCAGCACTACTCATCCATCTACTGCTGATCCGCTCTCCACGCTTTCCTGTGTTCCCTGCTGGTCTACCTTCCCGTGCGCTGCACCTACTAGACCACCGCTTCACCCATCCAGGGACTTCGCATCCTGCCGGCCTCCTGCCGTTCAGGTATCTCTGCACTCCTGTCTGACTGCCTCCTGAACCACGGTATGCATACTTCTCATTGACTGTGCTGTGTATTGCATACCTTGCTGGACTGTGTTGGTTCTCCTCTGGAGTGTGCTATCCGCTGAGTCTATTGCCATCATTGACTGTGTTATCTTATGCTGGACTACTTCAAGAGACTTTCTATATTGGCAGTATTGTTCAGTCATTTATACATTTATATTGTGCATATTACTGTGGATCAAAGTCAAGGTGCCCGTGTATATATTGTGTTGCAGTCTCTCCCCGTGCACCTCCTCACATATATATTCAGTGGTACAACTTGCTAGTGGCAGACCACTGACTCCTGTTTACAGTTTCACCTGTTCCAGTATCCTCTCACATAGCAGTGGTACAACTTGCTAACGCAGACCACTGACTCCCCGGATATCTCCACTTGGATTCCATTCCTTCACTCAGACAGCGGTACAACTTGCTATCCGCAGACCGCTGATTCTCATCACCTCCTCGTTTCTGTTGGACATTCCTCCTCACTATAGCAGTGGTACAACTTGCTACCGCAGACCACTGACTACCTTCACGTGTCCTTTGTCCATACAGTTCCTCGTGTATTACTACCTCCATATTGCCAGTGCTGCTAGTCATAGACTTTCCTGAGCATCTCATCATCTGCTATTTCCTGTTCCGTGATCACCCTGCTACCAGAGTACCATATTACCACCTATACTGCTCTGGTAAGCCTATCACCTGGTGATCCCTGGGTAAAGACTCCTAGTGCCCGTGACAGATATATATCGTAAAAAAACAGCCACGAACAGTCTTCTTCACTTTACAAGCTCACACTTCCCCCCAGTCATTAAAGGGGTTCCAAAGGGGGAACTATTAAGAGTGAAGAGGAACTGCTCGGACGAAGCAACATTTATAAAACGAGCTAATGAAGTGAAACAGAGATTTCTTGACCGTGGTTACAGTAAAAATATCATCAGACAAGCAGAACAGGATGTTAGGATGAGAAACAGAGAATCTCTTTTATATCCTTCTTCCAATAATAAGAAAAACAAATATGATGACACCAGAATGATAGGTACTTACTGTACAGAATGGAAGGATATTTTATCTATTTTTCAGAATCATTGGCATGTTCTCATGACAGACGAGGACCTTAGTCAAACCCTACAAAATAGGGTACAAATTACGTGGAGACGTTCCAAAAATCTTAAGGACCAACTTGTGCATAGTTCACTTCAGTCACCCTGTAAACAGTTGCCAACTAGGCCAAAAGGCTTTTTCCGATGTGGAATATGCAAAGCATGTCAATATGCAATCCCAACAAAGGAATATGTAGACAAATTCCAACGAAAATGGGTTATAGATCAGTTTCTCAACTGCAATACTCCTAATACAATATACTGTTTAACTTGCCCTTGCCAACTTAACTATATAGGAATGACCAGCAGACCGCTTAAGAAAAGAATTCTGGAACATGCTGGGAATATACGCAATGCCAATAGGGATAAAACAAATATGAAACCACTAACTACAGTGGCAAAACATTTTCTGACCCATCATGATAATGATCCCAAACATCTCAAAGCATACGCGATGGAACAAATCACGTTAGGTCTAAGGGGAGGGGATATTAAAACTGAGCTTCTAAAACATGAGACCAAAAAAATCTTTTTAATGGGAAGTCTCACCCCTAAAGGCCTTAATGACAACAGTAATTTTATGGTGTTCTCTTGAATTATTAGGAGTAATTTGATCTTAATCAGATCAGTTTAGACCTGTGTATAACATTGACCACATGACAATATAGAATCTCATATTTAACACATACACAACATTAAATATTTATGTACTAAACTCTCAATGAAATCCTAGCTAACTGGGAATCAAACTGACAATTAGTGTCACTAAATACCCTATAATAAAACACACAACACAATGGTTATTATAGACCCTAAGTATAATCACCAATAAGTAAGCGTTGAAAGCTTACCCTAACTAATTAATATCACATCACGTTTTAGTTATTTAATAAATTTACAGTCATTCACATCTCTAATCACTATTGCCACATCATCACTAGGAAATAAAGAGGATAAATTTACCTGAATAAACAGATGATTTTCACTTGTAATTAGGAAATTGCAATTTAAATATATGATTTACAATATTATGATGATTCACGGACCCACAGATACACTATATAATGATATTAAGAGTCAGCCCCCAGTCCTAGGTTGATACATATTGAAACAACTCTTGAGGACCAGCATTAGTGAGGTCTAACCTAAACGAAGATTACTAATAATAAGGGTTTGGGCCCATATTAAGGAACAGAGATGTATATTTTGAATACATAATTAGATACTGCTAAATGTAGTAAGCAATTTACCCCAACTACTTTGAGAGAGTCATGATCCAGAGTAAATACTATACATATCTAATACATAATAATGGTCAGAATTTCTATATTTATAATACCACTAGATCATCTTAACAATTATTGGGTGAATGCAAAACTATTAATTACATTTTATCGAAATGGCATGAAAATGGCACACTAATGAGTGACAAATATTTCTTCAGTCATTAATAAGTAGTTACTTGTCATATTAAGTTGCCACAATGGAAGGTATATATATCCTTATTAAGAAAATATTTTAAAATGTGTGAAAATAGTAGGAGGGAACTATGATCTATATCACCTAATATATATACCCAATGTATCAACAGCGCTCATAAACCCTATATTCTCAATATAACAATATTAGGCCATCTAAATTAATAGTTAAATGTAGAATTAATAATTATATTTTCAATGAAACAATATGAAGGTGGCGCGCTAACGAGTGATCAAGTCCATTTATCCTATGTTGTGCAGTCATTTTCTATATACTGTTGGCGAAGCGGAAGATATATACTTACTTTGAGAATATGTCAGAACACCATTAGAAGTCTGTTACTATCGATATAGCAGGGGACCAATCACATGACTTGATTCAGGACAGGCCTCCCCTTGTGAAACGACAATATCAACAAACTACACCATTGAACACGTGACAGAGTCATGTGATGTTCTATAACCTATCAACGCTTGCCAAAAACGGGGAATGCACAGTATCCTGTCTAACGCTACACACGAGCGTCATAGAGTGGGCGGGCTTATCCCTTTATAAAGCCAATTGGAACCGTCAGTCTGGTTGCCTCTTTAAAGCTCATAAGCGAAACGCGCGTCGGCGTTCACGCTGAGCCTGTGTGCTATGTCCTCACTAGTTAATAATTAAGAGTATCTGTGTTTTATAATAATATAATCTCTTATATTCATGAAATGTAACTTAGGATTTAGCAGTCCAAGAATCACTGCCAACAGGTAGCGATGTATTTAGCCAGATAATTTAGCGCTATAATACACCAAACAGAAGATATCAGGGTGAATTACAACAATCTATACAGTCAGTCTAGAACCAAGGGGCTCTATAAGCTGGTGAACATATTAACCAGTGGACCTTCCTTAGACTATGTATATAGTACATCAGTCTCTACCCTCATAATCAGTGAGTAGTGATACCCTGATAGGGATCACTTTCCTCACTCATGAATCATTAGATTTGTTATTTCCTCACTCCTTATAATAATAATAACGATTAGAGAGTGGTAATAAGGATTTATGTGGACTAGCTAAGTCTATTCAGTAGGCGGACACAAGCCTGCCTCCTGGTGGATTCAAAATAATAAGGTTTACCACAGCCCTTCTTATAATTACCCTGAGTTACTACATATCATGAATACACTCTACTAAGTAATAAGAGGGATATACATAGCAACAGGCCAACGTGGTAGTTTTCTACCTTTTTTAACTGATGTAATATTCAGGTCAATTTGTACCATATTTCGTATTTTAATATTTCGCTTATTAATTTTAAATTTACCAATAAAGGTTGTTCATTTTAATATATACAAATGATAAAGAATTCTATTATCTGATTAAAAGAGTGCTCCTTTCAGTACTATTCCTCCTTTTCTCTTCTATGTATTAATGTTCCCAAACAGTACTGGAGCACCTCCCCGAACTATATTGGGTAACAATTATACCAATTGATACATAAGGGGTTCATAGCCTGGTGCTGAGTACACCCCAAACTATTTCCAAGAACACTGCTACCCCTTCTGTTTCTGTGTGAGCAATGGCACTGTACATTGGCACTGTAGACTGGAGAGGGACAAGAACACTGCTCCCCCTTCTGTTTCTGTGTGAGCAATGGCACTGGAGACGAGAGTGTCAAGAACACTGATACTCCTTCTGTTTCTATGTGACTAATGGCACTGGAGACTGGAGCGTGACAAGAACACTGCTACCCATTCCTTTTCTGTGTGAGCATTGGTACTGGAGACGAGTGTGTCAAGAACACTGCTGCTCCTTCTGTTTCTGTGTGAGCAATGGCACAGAACAATGTCCCTGGAGACTGACAAGAACACTGCCACCCCTCCTGTTTCTGTGTGAGCAATATCACTGGAGACTAACAAGAACACTGTCACCCCTCCTGCACCAGGCTAATTTTAGGCTGTGCAGGCCATGTGATTTTTGGACATGGTTGAGTATTGAATCCCTGTCAGAGCAGGAGATTTTTCAAATGTTTAAGCTCAACAGAGCAAACCTCCTGTGTCACACACCAGGCTCTCAGGTCCTGTCACTTACCGCTTACGCTGTCTTTCTAAGCTTTCCCTGCGCTTCTCAGGCTCTGCTGGTTTCAGATCTCTCTGCAAAATGCTGTCCAGTCTGTCTCCACTCCAAAGATCCCTCTAGAATCGGTGTATGTTTGCTACCATCTTGGATTCAATCACATGATTCCTCTCAGCCAATCAGGGGATAGCAGTCTACACTCCAGGTTCCCCTTGAAGACCAGTTCCTGGGAGCTGCCATCTTGGACCTAGTCACCTGATCCATCCAAGCAACTTAGAGTACTGCTTTAGCCCAGCTGACCGCAGTCTCCAATCAGGAAATAACAACTAGTATAAAGGGACTTCCTGGAGCCCTTACCTGTGGCTAGTGCAACGTTGTATTTTCAAATGCCAGTCTAGGTCTCAGCAGTCTGCAGTCTTTTCTATTGTTCCAGCTCAGACAGTGTAGTCTGCATTCTGGTTCCTGCCTTGTCTCCTCTGCTAGTTTATCACCACCTGTACCAGTCCTTTCATTTACATGCAAAGGGACATAATAACCACCCAGCTTTGTGTACATAGTAACCAGCCTAACTCCAGAGACACAACCCTGTCTGGGTACAGACAAATCCTCAGGTGTGACATCCCGCAGCTGTATGAGCATGTGAAATATGAATTGAAGCCATTAACATCTCGTTCCAATGCATTAACTGGGATGCACAAATTAATGTGTTCTACATTTCTATGCCAATGGCTCATTTCGCTCAGTGCGCTCCCAGGTTGTAAGCCATGCACAGGCAACTTTCTCAAGGCAGTTATCTGTAGTGTTAAGTGCTCTAAACAAACTGGTGAATACCTATATCTACTTCCCACACCAGGAATATGAGTGACGTGAGTTGAAGGGAGCTTTCTATAGGATCTCAGGATTACCGAATGTCTTAGATCGCACACACATTGGGCTGAGCCCACCTCGTCGAAGGGCTGAAGTGTATACCAACAGACACCATTCATACTCTATGAATATGCAGGTGTTCTGTGATGAAAACGTGAAAATTATGAGTGTTATTGCATGCTATCCTGGCTTTTGGCATGATGCATATATCCTGCACCAGTCAGCCCTCTATCACAAATTTCAGCATGGTGACAAGCCGGAGGAATGGCTACTGGGTTTGTGTTTTTGTTTTTTAGTGTTTTTATGTGGTGTTTAATCAACCAAATGTATTTATGTATCATTCTAGGTGACTCAGGATATGGGTGTCAATCCTGGTTAATGACACCTCTGTAGAATCCACAGACTCCTGCCCAACACAAATATGAGACATACACATCCACTCGAGGGGTGATAGAACATACCTTTGGCCTTTTCAAGACCAGATTCAGGTGCCTTGATAGCATCTGGTGTTGTCCTTCTCTATGCCCCAGGTAAGGTTGCTGATATCATGTTGTCATGCTGTCTGCTGAGCTTATTCCAGCAGCTGATGTGGATAATACAGAGGGGGGAGGCAGGTCAGAGAAAGGATCATCCAGACTTGTTTATCAGGTGAGCATGGTTTTAAGTAAGTGTAATTCTTTAGTAATTACCAGTAACCTTGTTTTTTTTTTTAATCTATTCTTGTAGAATCAATTTCATAACCAACATCATAACCACAGGACTATGTTGTAAAAACCTATAACCTCATTTAAAGGGTAAGTGTATGTGAAATAACCATTTAATCATAATGGTAAGATAAAAATATTGATCATCTAAACATCTTAGAATTAATCAATTTATAATACCAGTGTCAGATTATTTAGTCCAGTGTTAATTTGAATTAAGGTTGTATCTATCCTTTCCAAGGAGGTACACATCCTGTGTTGTGAGTCCTGTATAGTGTGTGTTATGTTCCTTTTATTGCTTACTAATAAACATTGTCCAATGCTATTATTGTGGTTCCAATGCATAAAGATATTTAATTGCAAAATATAGCAGGATTTACAGCAAGCCATGCTGAAGCATTAAAAGATATAACAATGAGCAGGAAAGTAGAAAGAAAAACGAATACATTTTCGCTAGCTCTTCACCTGGGCCCAAGTCCATGTAGTTTGCAGTCCGGAAGGTTGAGAACAATGGCCCAGGGAAGCTTGCTTATATGCAGGCTCAGTTAACAAAAAAATAATGATGTCACTATGTACGCAGATAACACTCAGAGAGGTCTTCATTGGTCCAAGGCTAACGATGTTCCAGTTGTCTGCTAGTCATAGGTCAGTTCATTTGATCTTCTACAAAGGGTGGGGGGCAACTTCCCCCAACTGCTGCCTATGTGTCTTCCCACTGAATAACCAGTTCAAACTGACCCACAAGCAAAGTACTTTTGAGTATTAATCTCAGTTTGCTTATAAGTTGCAATTGCTACTCTGTCGAATCAGGGTTAATGCTGGTGAAATAAGCTTTAATATGAGACCAAACTCTACCCTTTAGATGACCTGAACCATAAATACCCTAACTATAGTTTTATCTGTGTATAAATAATCTCTAATACATTTTACTAATAAATAAATGTGGTTTGGAACCTTAATAAATGTGTATTATTTACAAGTGTAAGTGTGAATGTAAATGTGTGTGTTATTAATCTGTTTGATTGCGTCATTACACATGGTGTTTTAATCGCAATCGCACGGTAAAACAATAATAATTAATTTAGTTTACTTCATCCAATTATTTGACTTTCACATGCGCAAATATCTAAAACCTTATGTAAGCTGGCACTGTATACTAGAGATGGGCGGGCTTGGTTTTGTGAAAACCGAACCCAACCGAGTACTGAGCCAAGTCGGCTCGGTACTCTCGCGCCTATTCGGATTCCAAAACAAGGCAAAACGTCATTGTGACGTAGTTGGATCTCGCGAGTTTTGGAATCTATAAACCGCCCTCCACCACGATCTAGCGCCATTTGAGAGAGGGACAGAGAAGGGGTAGGACAGAGTATAAAGCTGTTTGGCTGGCAAAGTGATTGAAGAGAAAGAGGAGGGTGGTAGCAATGTTAGAGAAAGCTCAATTGCTGAATGTATCATTGCTGAAATCCTAATATACCAGTCATTGCACTCTTTTTTCTGAAATTGCACTACTAAGCGTAGGGTCTAATATACACCCTTATAGAAGAGCTACTTTGGTCATTTGGTCATTGCTGAAATCCTAATATACCAGTCATTGCACTCTTTTTTTTCTGAATTTGCTCTACAAAATGTAGGGTCTCATATACACCCTGATAGAAGAGCTGCGTTGGTCATTTGGTCATTGCTGAAATCCTAATATACCAGTCATTGCACTCTTTTTTTCTGAATTTGCACTACAAAGTGTAGGGTCTGATATACACCCTTATAGAAGAGCTGCGTTGGTCATTTGGTCATTGCTGAAATCCTAATATACCAGTCATTGCACTCTTTTTTTCTGAATTTGCACTACAAAGTGTACGGTGTTATCAAAATGGATTCACAGCAGTACACAGAAGAGCAGGAGCAGCATGCAGCTGCTGACACCAGTCTTGATGATAGTTATCTCTGTACGTCATCTGGTAAAGCCTATTTAAAATTACATAGTCTTTAGAAGTCAGAGAAAAAAACAAACAAAAAAACACATTTTACCGTGTTGAAGAGAAAAAGAGCTGTAATCCAGGAAAAGTTAACTGCCGATAAAAAAAAAAATGCCAACATGCCAATCTACACACGCAGTGGCAAAGAAAGAATGAGGCCTTTCCCTTTTTCTATGAGTGTGAGATCTAAAATTGATACTGAGGCTTCTTCTTGTAAGGTCACTCGTGACCAAGCAAAACCAAGTAATTTGGAGTCCAATAGTGGTGCACAAATACTGTTACGTGTAAAAGCCGAGCTTGAAGAAAAGAGTAAGGCATTAGAGGAAAATGTATGCTCAGATTCAGAAATGATACCAATCCCTGAGGAGAGTCAATCCACGAGTGGTATGTGTAATTGTGACTATTCTGATAGTGTACCCATAAAGAAGGCCCCTTTCAGCATTTCTGCTGATGAGTGCCTGAACAGCCCAAGTGTAGCCTGTGATACACCAATTGAGGATGCCACTTTGGAATCGGAAGAGGATGAGGGGGATATTTGTGTAGCCGATGAGGGCGTTAATGAGGATGTTGATGAGGATGAGGTTGTTTGTGTAAGTCCTACACCAGTGGAAGCAGTTCTGGCACGTGATAAGAAAAAGGCCATTGTCATGCCTGGGCATAAAACCAAAAAATCCACCTCTTCCTCATCATTTATTTATATAGCACCACTAATTCCACAGCACTGTACAGACAATGCACTAACATCAGTCCCTGCCCCATTGGAGCTTACAGTCTAAATTCCCTAATATACACAGTCAGACAGAAACATAGACTAGGGTCAATTTGAGAGCAGCCAATTAACCTACTAGTATATTTTTGTATTGTGGGAGGAAACCGGAGCACCCAGAGGAAATCCTCGCAAATACTGGGAGAACATACAAACTCCACACAGATAAGGACATGGTCGGGAATCAAACTCATGACCCCAGTGATGGAGGCAGAAGTGCTAACCACTAAGCCACCATTCTGCCCATTATGTGTGGATTTATTTTTACCCAAATTCTGACAACATTTGTAGTGTTTGTAAAGCCACAGTCAGTAGAGGTAAGGACCTTTACCATATAGGATTTAATTTATGTTACACCATTTGAAGAGAGTTCATGGCAAGCTGTTGGGAAAATCTGAAAGTTATGCTAAAAAAAAATAACAAGCAGTCCAGCATCAGCTAGGTCCCTTCTCTCAGCTTTATCCCAGTACCTACATTCTACACCCACAACATCTTCCTTATAAATATCCTCAGTAGCGATTGGAGTTAGTCCTGCATCCAAGGTGCTAAGGCTAGATGACTCCTCCACTATCCAGGATTCCTCAGAAGAATCCTTAAGTGTTAGTCCCACTGCTGCTGCTGGTGCTGCATCTTCAGCCTAGAATCACCGGCCATCACCTTGACGACCAGAACATCACTTCCGGCCAGGACCCGACCGACGCTTTAGTTCAGCGCTGCGCCCCAGCAATCAGAGGAAGCCGGGAGCATGCGCCAGACCCCCTGGCTAGCCTGCAGGCTAATAGTAATCATTTATGCATGGCTGATGGGCGGTGATTATGTCAGAGCTGTGCTCTGATTGGCCATATGAAGTACTTAAGGCAGGGAGGGCTTAGCCTCCCTGTCGGTTATAGCATCTGTGTAGTGCACTTGCTGACCTGCTCTGTTTCTGCTGGATTACTGTTGTGACCATTGCCTGTTTACTGGATTTCGCCTTCTTGCCTGTGTCCCTGATCTTTTGGCCTGTACTTCGGATTCTGCTGACCTGCTTGTGACCCTGACCCTTTGGCGTGTTCTGACTATTCTTCTTTGCAAGTGACCCCTGACCTCGGCTAGTTTACTGGATTCGCTGTCTGCCATTACTCCTCATTCCTGGCTTCTCCGCTGCCGGTACCCATAACACGACCCGCCGTTTGTCTGCAGCCAAGTCTGTTCCCACCACTAGGGGCAACAGTGAACACCAGACTTTCGGAGCAGACTCCGGGTTTTGTGGTATTGGCTGCTGGAGTTCCTAACAGCTACTCTGTGTATCACCGGTTTCACTAAGAGTCATACAGCTGACAATCTGTTACAAAAACTAAGGGATGTCATTGCAACATGGCTTATCCCGCTTGGACTCTCCTCAGAATATGTAATTTCTGATAACACCACCAATATTGTGAGAGCATTACAGCTGTGTGAATTCCATCACACTCCCTGTTTTGCTCACACAATAAACTTGGTGGTGCAGAGATTTTATGAAAAATGAGAGGGACGTGCAAGAGATGCTGACTGTGGCCCGTAAAATATCTGGACATTTCTGGTATTCTGCAATAGCATGTAGGAGATTGCAGCAGCTACAAGAACAATTTAATTTGCCCTGTCACCAACTGAAGAAAGAGGTGGTGGCAAGGTGGAATTCCACCCTGTATATGCTTCTGAGGATGGAGGAACAGCGAAAAGCCATCCACACTTACTCCACAAGCCATGACATTGGGAAAGGAGGGGGATGTATTTTACTCAAGCGCAGTGGAGAATACTTTCCGTGTTGTACAAGGTGCTGAAACCATTTGAAGTAGTCACCTGTGAAATGAGTTCAGACATTGCTAGCTTGAGCCAAGTGATTCCCTTAATTAGACTTTTGAAAAAGCAATTTGAGAAACTGAAAGAGCAGCTAAAACAAAGCAATTATGCTAAGTATGTCGGACTTTATTCGCTTCGCCAGGATCCAAAAGTTATAAAAATCATGAAATCAGATCACTACATTTTGGCGACCGTACTTGATTCTAGGTTTAAAAGCTATGTCTTTTCTTTGTTTCCAACTGACCCAGATCTCAAGAGATGCAAGGAGCTCCTGGTGAGCAAGATGACAGATCAAGTGTTATGTGACAGGGAGCCGTCTCCTCCTTTAGTTTCTCACTCAACTGCTGCTAGGAAAAAATATAGCTGTCCCAAGAGACACAAGGATGATGCAGATGACTCTGCACAACATTATGACATCTGGTCTGTTCTAAAAGAATCCTTATCCTACCATCAACATCCAAAGGATGGTGGAGGATTATTTTAACGACAGCATAGAAATAGACACGTCAGACAGCCCCTTTACATACTGGGAGGAATAAAAGGGAATTTGGACACTCATGTACTAACTCGCATTGCACTAGCTAAGCTGCCCACACTCCAGTGTGTACTCGGAAAGAGTTTTCAGTACAGCCGGGAACCTTGTCAGCGATCGGCAAAGGAGGCTACTTCCTCAAAATGTGGAAAAGATGATGTTCATAAAAATTAAAAACAATTTCCATGAGGAAGGCCTTTCTCGACAATTACATCAAGGTACAGAGGCTTCTGTAATGGTGGATTCCAGCAGTGATGAATTAATATTGTGTGAGGATGATGTACACACTGATGAGGGTGAGGATGAGGCTAAACATGATGACCACAACATCTTGCCACAGTAGAGTTCATTAACAGCACTGTTAGCTTAGGTGCCTTAAGCCCATTGTTAGCTTGTTTTGTGGGGCCCCAAACAAACCAAGCACTTCAGCCACATAAGTGGCACTCTGTGTCACTGAAGTGCTGGCTTTGTTAAACTGTGCATGTCCTTTTTAAGATCCAATATAAGGGTGGGTGGGAAGGCCCAAGGACAATTCCATCTTGCACCACTTTTCTGTTCAGCTACCGCTGTGTGCCAATGTTAACTACATGTGCTATATATATATTGTTGTGTGCTTCTAAAAACTCAAAGACACCCATTGATGTTGCAGATGTTATGGACTGGAGTAATATCCGGCCTAGTGGGCGGTTCCACGAAGGCCTGTGCACATGACTTAGCTGAGTCAGTACGATGCTTAGAGAATAAGAACACAAGACAATGGGTCTGCTTAATAAGTACTTCAATGAATATGAACATACGTACATATCAATACATGATAAACAATGAAGCACAATTGTAATGAGATGTTAGAGATAAGCAGATTGTCATATATAACATTACAAGAAATGGTTAAGCATTAAACACAGCAGTAGTAGATCACAAATGCAACAAAATCACAAGGAAGAAAAGGTTAGTTATTCACAAGGAACAGCAGTGCTGCAAATCACAAGGAATATATATATATATATATATATATATATATATATATACATATATATATATATATATATATATATATATATATGGGACATAAATGCAAGTATCAATGAAACACATAGAATGTATTGCATCCTCTGAGCACAGAAGGAGGTCCACGGCTGAATACTAGCAGGGATTTGTATAACGAGAGTTCGTAGATCGCTACGACAGGACACAGTGAGATGACAGTTGGCAACAGAGTTCTGTACCAGTACTGAATAGACTTAGCCACACCAGAGCGCAGCACTGATGAATACACAGCCGGTAGCGGGTGCCGCGACAAGACACAGTAATGGAGATGACAGCAGGATTCTATGCACAGCAGAATATGTTAATTAGCCACGGCAGAGCGTGGCAATGGTTTTGTACTTGGCAGCAGTCTGTATGCAGCATGGATGGTGATTAACTGTGACAAAACATGACAACGATAGAGACCAGCAAAGTTCTGTACACAGTAGAGATGGTGAGAAACGATGTTCAGTATACCACAGGGGTCCGGTAATTAGTAGAGATCAGCACTACAACATATAAGGTAAGGGTCTGATCACTGCAGTGTGTAGAAATAGCAGCATCAGCGGAACAGCCCAGAAGGTATCAAATAAGTTCTTGTACAGTAGTATAGGTGAGATGGCAGTTCAATATATCACAATGATGAGAATCCGCACACTGAGTCATGTGATCCATAGAAGAATAGAACAGACAGGGAAAGTAGCAAACCTGGACAGGTGTCACGGGCACTAGGAGTCTTGCCCAGGAATTCACCAGATGACTGGGCTTACCAGAGTGGTGAAGTTAACACAACGGTCCTCTGGTAGCAGGGTGACTAGCGGAACATATATCACAGCATATGGAGAGAGAATGCTAATAAAGAATAGGAAAGTCAGTGACTTGCAGCAATCTTGGTCAATGAGTCAGCAACTAGCTGATATAGTGGAAAGGCAGATTTGAACACGGAGATCAGGATGGACGTGAGCAGATGCGGGAGGTAGTAGGGAAGTCAGTGGTCTGAGTACAGCAAGTTGTACCACTGCTATGGTGAGGAGACTTGTCCAGGTGCAGGTAGGTAGTGGGGAAGTCAGTGGTCTGCGTACAGCAAGTTGTACCACTGCTTATGGTGAGAAGACTTGTCCAGGTGCAGGTAGGTAGCGGGGAAGTCAGTGGTCTGCGTACAGCAAGTTGTACCACTGCTTATGGTGAGAAGACTTGTCCAGGTGCAGATAGGTAGCTGGGAAGTCAGTGGTCTGCGTACAGCAAGTTGTACCACTGCTTATGGTGAGAAGACTTGTCCAGGTGCAGGTAGGTAGCGGGGAAGTCAGTGGTCTGCGTACAGCAAGTTGTACCACTGCTTAATAGGTGAGGATGTGTACAGGTGTCGATGAGTGGAGACATACAAAGGATAATAGGATGCAAACACTGAGAGCACAGAGGAACTTGATCCCAATAGATATGCAGCGTATCCAGCAAAGTCTATAACGGTATGTGGCGCTGCTTGGTAGAGACTTGCTCAGCACAGATATGCTGGCCAATAAAGGATAGTCAATCACAATTATGCATATAACGACTGAGTAGTACGGTTGATTCCAAACAGATATGCAGCGTAACAATAACAGTCTATAGCGGGTATGGATACCGCTGCTGAGAGTGGAAACTTGTCCTAGCGGATATGCAGAGTAAACGTAGAAAGTCAATAACAGATAGGCATACCGCTATTCAGTAGAACAGTCTGTCCACAGGAAGATGCAGGGACTGCAGAGACGCTGAACGGCAGAGACGAGTGTAGGAACCACAGGTGAGTAGATCCAGTAATCAGAGTCCAGCTGAGGACACAGGCAGGAAACAGGAGACTGTAGCAGGTATGGAAACCAGCGATGAGTAGCACAGGGAATCCACAGGAACTGAAGACACTAGTAGTACACAGGAGACAGTAGCGGCTATGGAGACCAGCGATGAGTAGAACAGGAATCAGCAGGAAACTGAAGACACTAGTAGAACACAGGAGACACCTTCAGAGACTCACAGGGAATGAGACTCACGATCAGGCAATGAGGTAATGAGCACAGGTGCCTTAAATAGGGAGAGTTGCCTGATCAACCAATTAGATTAAAAGCAACAGTCACAAGAGTTCTTGGGTGCTGCGCATGCGCAGTCCATCAGGATGGCGGACCGCCGCGGTTCAAGATAGGTGCCGGCAGGAAGGCTAGGGAGCCACGCACCAGCGTAGAGGCACTCACGGTCCGTTGAGTGACAGTACCCCCCCTTTTAAAGTTGGGCACAGAACACATGGAGCCGGGTTTGCCCGGATTCTTAGAATATAATTTTTTTAGAAGAGCTGGGGCGTTGAGGTCATCTGCCCGGATCCACGAACGCTCCTCTGGACCAAAGCCCTTCCAATGTACAAGGAAATGAAGAACTCCTTGCGAAATTTTTGCGGCTAATATATGAGTGATCTCAAACTCCTCCTCTTGATGAACTTGAACTGGCCGAGGTGCTGAAGGAGGAACAGAGAAACGGTTGATGATAAGAGGCTTGAGTAATGACACATGGAAGGCGTTGGAGATATGAAGGTTCTTAGGTAGTAGAAGTTTGAAGCAGACTGGATTTATCACTTGAGTGATCCTATATGGACCAATGAAACAAGGAGCGAACTTCATAGATGGAACCTTCAAGCGAATATTTTTGGTAGAAAGCCATACACGATCTCCAATCTTAAGTGGTGGAATAGCCCGCCTCTTTTTATCCGCAAAGGACTTGTATCTGGCAGATGTCTTCTTTAAACAGGTTTTAACCTGAGACCAAATATCTTTGAAGGTCTGACAAACAGTCTCCACAGCAGGAACTTGGGTGGGAGGGAGGGCAGGAAATTCCGGGAAAGACGGATGGTGACCGTAAACCACAAAGAATGGATTTCTTGAAGATGACTCGTGATACATGTTGTTATGGGTGAATTTAGCCCATGGGAGTAAATCTACCCAGTTGTCTTGGTTGGCTGAAGAGAACATCCTAATGAAAGTTTCAAGATCTTGATTGACTCTCTCGGTCTGTCCGTTTGATTGAGGATGGTAGGAAGATGAGAGTGATAATTGAATACCCAAGGTTTTACAAAGGGCTCGCCAGAATCTGGAAACAAATTGCACTCCCCTATCCGAAACAATCTCAGAAGGACATCCATGAATTCGGAAAATTTCTTTGATGAAATGATCAGCCAGAGTAGATGAAGAAGGTAAACCGGTCAAAGGAACGAAATGTGCCATTTTCGAAAATCGATCCACCACTACCCAGATGGTATTACACTTTTTACTTGGAGGAAGATCGGTGACAAAGTCCATACTAATATGGATCCAAGGATTGGACGGAATGCGTAGTGGTTGCAGTAATCCCGCTGGTGTTCTGCGGGGAGTTTTAAACTGGGAACACAGCTCACAAGTGGCCACAAAGTCTTTAACGTCTTTCCTCATAGAAGGCCACCAGTAGCTTCGAGAAAGGATTTCTAAGGTCTTGCGTTCACCCGAATGTCCAGAAAAACGTGAAGAATGAAACCAAGACAAAATTTTCCTCCTAAGAGATGGAGGCACGAGGGTTCTCCCCAATGGTAGCACCTTGGTGGACGAAGTAGCCAGAGACACACACTTGGGGTCTAATATAGAGTGGTTAGGACCATCTTCAACGTCTGAGGACGTCACGAATGCCCGAGACAGGGCGTCTGCTGTTTTATTTTTGGAAGCCGGTTTGAAGGTTATAATAAGTTCACAATGGGAAAAGAAAAGAAACCATCTTGCTTGAAGGGGATTCAAACATTGAACTGACTATAGATATGACAGGTTTCTGTGATCCGTAAAAATGGTTACAGGATGACGAGCTGCCTCCAGTAGATATCTCCACTCCTCTAATGCTGCTTTTATGGCCAACAACTCCTTGTCCCCAATGGTATAATTCCTCTCCGCGGGTAGAAGACCTCGGGAATAGAAGGCACAAGGATGGAATTTTTGTTGCTCCGATCTTTGGGATAATATGGCCCCTAAGCCAACATTAGAGGCGTCTACCTCTAGGAAGAAGGGAAGCGTCACATCAGGCTGTCGAAGAACAGGAGCAGAAGAGAAGGACTCTTTGAGAGACTGGAAAGCTTGAAGAGCCTCGGAGGACCATAGCTTAGTGTTAGCCCCCTTGCGGGTCAGGGCCACTATAGGAGAGGCAATGGACGAAAACCCTTGAATGAAGCGTCTGTAATAATTCGCAAAACCTAAAAAACGTTGGATTGCTCGGAGAGTAGTTGGCTGGGGCCAACGTAATACAGCGTTCACCTTTTCTGGATCCATCTTTAGACCGACTCCGGACACAATATATCCCAGGAATGGAATCTGGGATAACTCGAATTAACATTTCTCTAATTTGCAAAATAAAGAATTTCTCCGGAGTCTAGAAAGGACCTCTACCACATGTTGATGATGAGTGGGCAGATCCTGGGAAAAAATTAATATGTCGTCCAGATAGACGACGACACAGACATACAGCAAGTCCCGGAAGATCTTATTCAAGAAACCCTGGTAGACAGCGGGGGCGTTACACAACCCGAAAGGCATAACTAGATATTCATAATGACCATCCCTGGTGTTAAAAGCTGTCTTCCATTCGTCTCCAGACTTGATCCGGATTAAATTATAGGCACCTCGAAGATCCAACTTGGTAATGTGATCGAAGAGCTTGGTAATTAACGGAATAGGATACCGATTTTTGATGGTAATAACATTGAGTCCACGAAAATCTATACAGGGGCGTAATGAGCCATCTTTCTTCTTTACGAAAAAGATCCCCGCTTCAGCGGGGGAGGTAGAAGGTTCAGATAAATCCTCGCTGGAGGTTCTCCTTAATATACTCAGATGTAGCTTGAGTCTCAGGTAATGAAAGTGGATACACACGGCCCCTAGGAGGATTCTTGCCAGGTTGTAAATCAATCGGACAATCCCATGCCCGATGAGGAGGAAGACATTCTGATTGAACCTTATCGAACACATCCGCAAAGGAAGCATACTGTGGGGGGAGACCCGGAGGACACGGTGAAATGGAAGACTGCTGTATTTTGAGCGGAACAACTTGAGAGAGACAACGATGATGACATTCGGGACCCCAGGAAGTGACTTGAGGAGTGTTCCAGTCAATCTGAGGGGAATAAAGTTGAAGCCATGGAAGGCCTAGTACGATGGGACTGGTAGTAACAGGAAGGATCAGTAAAGAAATTTTTTCCTGGTGTAAGGCTCCAATTTGAAGAGTCAGTGGAGACGTACTTTGAGTAATGAGACCATTAATTACACGTGACCCATCGATAGCTTTAACGGCAATGGGTACCTTTAAGGTAATCACTGGTAGAGACCATTGATTCACTAGGGAACTAGAGATAAAATTGCCGGCAGCTCCAGAATCTATAAGTGCTTGAGAGACAAAGGATTTGGTAGCAAAGGAAACGGTGACATCAAAAGCACAAACTTTCACATTCGTAGAACATGGAGAGGACTCCAGGGACCCTAACCTTACCTCTCCAGAACTGGTTAGGGCCTGGCATTTCCCGACTTCCTAGGACATGAGTTCAGCATGTGAGTAGAGTCAGCGCAATAGATACAGAGTCTATTTTTCACTCTTCGTTCTCTCTCCTCTGATGTTAGTTTAGAGCGACCTACCTCCATAGGTTCTACTGGAGGTGGAGAAAGACGAACTTGAGATACTGAGCGAAGAGGTGCTTTGCAGGAAGTTACTCTCTCGGAATCTCTCTCACAAAATCTCATGTCTACACGATGGCAAAGGGAAATCAAATCATCCAAGGAGGAGGGTAATTCTTGAGAGGTCAGTGCGTCTTTAATTTTATCGGAAAGCCCCTGCCAGAAGACGGCGATCAATGCCTCAGTGTTCCACTGAAGTTCAGAGGCAAGTATCCGAAATTGAATGACATACTGAGCTACAGTCCGAGATCCTTAGCATAGTCGGAGGATACTGGAAGCTGCAGAGATAACACGACCAGGTTCGTCAAAAATACTTCGAAAGGTAGAAATAAACATGGCACTATCTTGCAATAAAGGGTCATTTCTTTCCCACAGAGTGGAGGCCCATGCGAGAGCCTGTCCGGAAAACAAAGAGATGAGGTAGGCCACTTTGAAACGATGAGTAGAGAAGTTATGAGGTTGAAGTTCAAAATGAACGGAGCATTGGTTAAGAAAGCCCCTACAAGTTTTGGGGTCTCCATCATATTTAGAAGGAGTAGGCAGGTTTAGCGTGGAAGCAATGGACACCTGGGATGGCACTGGGGAAGGAAAAGAAGATACTGGAAGATCAACGGTAGCTGCTACATTTTGCACAGGGGTTTCTTGGGAGGCTAAAGCCTGACAATATTGCAACAACTGTTGTTGGCGAACATCTTGTTGTTCGATTCGGGTGACCAGATACTGCAGCATCTCTTTAGCTGTTGGTTCCGATCCTGGGTCTGTCATGGCCTGATCTTACTGTCACGGGCACTAGGAGTCTTGCCCAGGAATTCACCAGATGACTGGGCTTACCAGAGTGGTGAAGTTAACACAACGGTACTCTGGTAGCAGGGTGACTAGCGGAACATATATCACAGCATATGGAGAGAGAATGCCAATAAAGAATAGGAAAGTCAGTGACTTGCAGCAATCTTGGTCAATGAGTCAGCGACTAGCTGATATAGTGGAAAGGCAGATTTGAACACGGAGATCAGGATGGACGTGAGCAGATGCGGGAGGTAGTAGGGAAGTCAGTGGTCTGCGTACAGCAAGTTGTACCACTGCTATGGTGAGGAGACTTGTCCAGGTGCAGGTAGGTAGCGGGGAAGTCAGTGGTTTGCGTACAGCAAGTTGTACCACTGCTTATGGTGAGAAGACTTGTCCAGGTGCAGATAGGTAGTGGGGAAGTCAGTGGTCTGCGTACAGCAAGTTGTACCACTGCTTATGGTGAGAAGACTTGTCCAGGTGCAGGTAGGTAGCGGGGAAGTCAGTGGTCTGCGTACAGCAAGTTGTACCACTGCTTATGGTGAGAAGACTTGTCCAGGTGCAGGTAGGTAGCGGGGAAGTCAGTGGTCTGCGTACAGCAAGTTGTACCACTGCTTATGGTGAGAAGACTTGTCCAGGTGCAGATAGGTAGCGGGGAAGTCAGTGGTCTGCGTACAGCAAGTTGTACCACTGCTTAATAGGTGAGGATGTGTACAGGTGTTGATGAGTGGAGGCATACAAAGGATAATAGGATGCAGACACTGAGGGCACAGAGGAACTTGATCCCAATAGATATGCAGCGTATCCAGCAAAGTCTATAACGGTATGTGGCACTGCTTGGTAGAGACTTGCTCAGTACAGATATGCAGGCCAATAAAGGATAGTCAATCACAATTATGCATATAACGACTGAGTAGTACGGTTGATTCCAAACAGATATGCAGCGTAACAATAACAGTCTATAGCGGGTATGGATACCGCTGCTGAGAGCGGATATGCAGAGTAAACGTAGAAAGTCAATAACAGGTAGGCATACCGCTATTTAGTAGAACAGTCTGTCCACAGGAAGATGCAGGGACTGCAGAGACGCTGAACGGCAGAGACGAGTGTAGGAACCACAGGTGAGTAGATCCGGTAATCAGAGTCCAGCTGAGGACACAGGCAGGAAACAGGAGACTGTAGCAGGTATGATAACCAGCGATGAGTAGCACAGGGAATCCACAGGAACTGAAGACACTAGTAGTACACAGGAGACAGTAGCGGCTATGGAGACCAGCGATGAGAAGAACAGGAATCAGCAGGAAACTGAAGACACTAGTAGAACACAGGAGACACCTTCAGAGACTCACAGGGAATGAGACTCAAGATCAGGCAATGAGGTAATGAGCACAGGTGCCTTAAATAGGGAGAGTTGCCTGATCAACCAATTAGATTAAAAGCAACAGTCACAAGAGTTCTTGGGTGCTGCACATGCGCAGTCCATCAGGATGGCGGACGGCCGCGGTTCAAGATAGGTGCCGGCAGGAAGGCTAGGGAGCCACGCACCAGCGTAGAGGCACTCACGGTCCGGTGAGTGACAACAGGATTGTTACAGCAGATGACTCAGCACAACATTTTGAAATCTGATCTGGTATACTTTAAAAGAATTGACCAAAAACCGTGACACCTCTGCCATAACTTCACCTGATCCTACTATCAACTATCAACATCCAAAGACTGGTGAAGGATTATTATAAAAAAATTTTAATGGTAGAAAGACAAGAGTTTTATAAACAAAGAACAATGTTGCTTACAGAAGTAATGTAAGCATGGATGTCTAAATAGACGTGTATATGTATTACACAAACCTTCCACTTTGCATCAGTATTGCACAAAGTGTTTGTAATCTGCACTTTATGTCAAAGGTACCCAGCTATATATTTTTTGGGGGGGATTGGGGCCTATTCGAAGCTCAGTGATGACCTTGCTTTTTGCTGTGAAAGTCAATGGCTCTTTTAGTGCATTGTCTGCAACAAGATCCGATATACTTATGTCAGAGTGATCACAGCCAATTTTTGAAAACCTGGCGGATTAACCCTTCTGAAGCTTGTTTTCAATCATCCTTTCAATTGCTTCTCCATCGTACATGTGACCACATACTTTGTTTTTCACTGGGTTCACCATCTCCAACTGTGCTATAGGAGTGCTCTGGGTGACAGTGATCTCCTCGCCTTCATCTTCCAAATCTTCATCTGCAGGGGCTGGTGACACATCCAGGTCTCTTAGCTGTTCTTTAAACTGGACATATTTATCACACTGATTCAGGGCCTCCTCTGTATTATTCTTCTGAAGCGCAGTGTATCTTTCATGTACAAGCTCTCTTAAATCCGGGATCTCATCCGGTGGGTCACGATTTAAATTAAGTATAGCAAGTGGAGTGGTCAACTGCGCTCCCAATCTGGATAGTTGGTATAAAAGCTACCAAAAGGATTAATAGGTAACTCCTGTCCCTATATAAATACAACAGAATGGAGAGAAATTCATTGGCGCTAGAGCAGATGAATGTAGAGCTGAAAAAAATGTATGAGGGGGCTGGCAAGCCCTGTCTGAGACAAAGTCTGGTTTATTCAAAATACTATGTGTCCTCCATCCAGGAGTGGCACATTTAAACATATAGTTCTCGCCAGAACGAATTAAACATTAATATAAAGCTACAAAGTAAGTACAAGTAAAAACACACCTTGTATACACATTCAGTAAAGGTATTGTCATAGATACCCAATTGGCATAGAATCACAGTATAACAGGAGAGTCTGCACAAAACCTATGGCTGTAAATCCAAGTGGACTCGTGTGAGTAGCGGGAGAAACGCGTTGGTATGCGTACATGCTTCAACATATTGGACCTAATAATACTCTTTTGACTTCATACTATTCACCAACACCGGTCATTAACGGAACGGGGTAGGAACGGGACATCCCTGCCGCTTACTTTGAAGTTACTGGCCTGCCATGCCAGTACAGTGTAAAAAGAAATAATAAAAGCGTGCCCCCCTACAACGATATTAACCCTTGCCATGTGCGGCCAGCCTAGTGCTGGTAGGGATAAAATCTGGGTGGTAACCAGCACTAGGCAACTCAGCCTGGGCTGTTGGCACTATATCAGGGGAATCTGCAGTGTGTGTCCCCTTGCCATAATGACAAAACAGCTGGGCAGCACAGGCTGTTTTACCTAGGGAGTTGGGGTTTGCAAAAAAAAGTGCAAGACTTCCCCTTAGGGATACCCAGCCCCGTGGTGAAAGCACTATTTCTCTTCCCACATCCCTGGGCTTTGGGTGTGGGATAATAAAGTAAATTATGTAAGTGTAAACAATATTTTAGTTTGTGGAACTACAGGTCCCAGAAAGCACAGGCTGCCATTAACAGTCTGGCACAAGCACCAGCAAACTTATGGCAGCTAGGGCATGCTTCCACTAAGAGAACCACAAATGCTAACATGCCCTTACTCCCAAGGACCGCTGAGCCATATACTACCACAAAATACAATTTAAACAAACCACACTCATCATCAACTATTTATATAGCGCCACTAATTCTGCAGCGCTGTACAGAGAACTCGCTCACATCAGTCCCTGCCCCATTGGAGCTTACAGTCTAAAATTCCTAACATACATAACATTCATAACACCTAGAGAAACTAAGGTAAATTTAATAGCAGCCAATTAACATAGTATGTTTTTGGAGTGTGGGAGGAATCCCATGCAAACAGGAGGAAAACATACAAACTCCACACAGATAAGGCCATGGACAGGAATCAGACTTATGAGCCCAGTGTGAGGCAGAAGTGCTAACCACTAAGCCACTGTGCAGCCCAATCCTCATACTTACCAACATCTGTGTTTTTCGGCTGTAAGGAATCCAATCTTAAGTTTTTAATCCAATAGGCATGTGTTCATAATAAAACCTGAGACATTCCAGGTCCTGTAGCTGTCCAAAAAAATGCTTCCATGATAAAGAAGTTCATTAAATCAAAAGTGATCTCATCACCAATGCTAGCAGATCAATAAGGAGTGACCAAAGCAGATGCTTGAGGTGGAGGGTAACAGGACTCACTGGAGTGTTGGATTTTGTCATCCTGCGATATCAGGTAAAGTGTTCTCTTTATTTCCAGCTTAACTCCAGAATAATTCTGAGTTATGCTCTATTAATCGTATTACACTTGTAACTATCACTCTTTGAACTAAACAAACTACAATCTGGTTTTTAAAACTGCAAGGGCTCTTTCTACACATTCACCCACAGAGAGGGATACAAGGAGCATGCAGGAAACTATGAACTGCAAACTTAATTTGCCAACAGCCCTCCCTAACCTCTCATTATATTTCTAAGGGCTGTTGGCATCTTTTCAAAAGACATCTAACAATGGTTTCTTCTTATAGCACTGACAAAGCTTCTTTAAAAAAGTCAAAAGGCGTTGGCTAAATAATCTACTGCCAGCTGACACTGAAGGTTTATTAAAAATGTCTAGAGGTGTTTGCTATATGATCTACTGTCAGATTTCACACAAGGTTGTACTATTTCATGCTATTCAAGTGTGATAGATGCACAATAATTTTAGGTCACTAATCTGTACTGTTCCATGAGTTATGTTTTAGTCTAGAGCAGGCTTGTCCAACCCGCGGCCCGCGGGCCGCATGCGGCCCAACTCGTCTTTGAATGCGGCCCAGCTGTGGCAAGGGGCAGAGCTGTTAATTGGATAAAAAAACCTGGAAAATAAAAAGTAAAGAAAATGTCTAACTTGCGGCAGGACCGGTCCGCCCGTTTGCCCTGCACAGAAGCGCCGGCATGTGTTTTTTCATTCATCGCGCATGCGCACGATGACGTCATGACAGCGCGGGGGCGCAATGACATCATGATGGCGCGGGGGCGCGATGACGTCACTCGCGGCCGCGCTTATGCTAGGAGGAGCGGTTCCAGCAGCGCAGGTGCCTTTAATGTCAGCCAGCAGGTAATTAATTAATGGACAATTACTGTATTAAATACATTACTATTATTATTATTATAATTAACTACCTTCACTAACATTGTGCTTTACTATTAACTCCTCTGGGTTGGTCCTCTGCATTTACTCAGATGTAAACTGATCATGTGCCATTTAACCTCTGAGTACTTCTGTGCCACAGTCGAGCCTGATCGATCAGAAAGGAACTTATATCATTGGGTATCTGCACATTAGTTCATAAAAAAAGACTAATGCCACTCAATTACTTTATATGCTACTCAAATACAAAATCACTAAATATACCCCTAAATCAGTACACCACTCTCCTAACTTACTAACAACATCATTTTACTTTATATGAAAATATAACTATAGATATATATATATATATATATATAGAGACATAGGCCATTTGAATTTAAACTACTTATATAAAGCCAAATGTTTAGTAAAATAAATCCAATACGCCTCACCAACCCAATATCTAAGATCAATAATTGAGAGCAAGATTAATTCTTTAGCATAGGTTCTAAATCAGTGATAAAAGACAGAATTAATTAAATGAGTATTTAATCAGAGTTAATATATTCACAGTAATTACAAGTACAGCCCTCATTCCAGCATCCTTACTCCCAGGTAAGCCACTTTCTGGTAGTCTCCTGTCGCTCACCTCCATCGACATAGCTCCCTATTTAACCAAGATCCTCTCTCACTACAGGTCTTCATTCCCGCAGTCCTCATTCCAGCATACATAAAGGCAGACAGCCTTCATTCCAGCATCCTTAAAGGCAGACAGCCCTCATTCCAGCATCCTTACTCCCAGGTAAGCCACTTTCTGGTAGTCTCCTGTCGCTCACCTCCATCCACATAGCTCCATTAATTTAAAAGGGAAATCCGCAGCATAGTGCACATAGTAATCACATTGATTATGAAACTATGGTTTCTAAAAGTATTATTTTTCATTTAAATTCCAGCATGGCTTCTAACATGTCAAAAAAGAAAACCAAACTCCAAAAAAGAAAAATTATAGATGAAGGAAGAGTGTTCCAAGAAAAGTGGACAGATGAGTACTTCTTTGTTGAGTCAAATAGTAAGGCAATCTGCTTAATTTGCAAGGAATTAGTGCCAGTTTTCAAAGACTACAATTTGAAAATGCATTACCTGACAAGACATGCTGCGCAATTTAGTGTGTATGAAGGAATGTGTCGTAAAGACAAAATCACTGAACTGCAAAAAAAACTAGCATCTGAAAAAAATTATTTTAAAAAAGTATTGATTCAAAGTGATTCTATTGTAAAAGCTAGTTATGTGGTTGCAAACCTGATAGCCAAAAAATCAAAACCGTATTACGATGGTGAGTTTATTAAGCAATGTATGGAAAGCGTGGCTGATATAATTTGCCCGGATAAAAAAGGGGATTTTTCAAAAATCAGTTTGTCTCACCAGACTATAGCCAGGCGAATTGATGATATAGGAAAATCCATCGAAAAAGTTTTGAAGAGTAGAGCTGCTATTTTTAAATTTTATGCTATGGCGATAGACGAAAGTACAGATGCAACGGATACAGCTCAATTGGCAATTTTTATTAGAGGCATTGATGACGAATATAATATCACTGAAGAAATGGCTTCTTTAGTTCCATTAAAAGACACAACTAAAGCAAGCGATTTATATGAAGCAGTGAAAAATACATTACAACGATATTCTTTGTCCTTTGACAACATATCTGGCATAGCTACTGATGGTGCCCCTGCAATGATAGGTAACAGAGATGGACTTGTAAAATTGATAGAAAATTATGCAATTGCCTCCCAAAATTACCGTATGATGAAATATCACTGCATAGTACACCAAGAAAATTTATGTGCAAAAGCTTTAAAGATAGCTAACCTCATGCAGATTGTCATCAAGGCTGTAAATTTCATAAGGTCCAAGGGATTGAATCATCGCCAATTCCAGGAATTCCTAAAATGTATGGATGCTGAGTATGGGGACATAATTTACTTTTCTGAAGTAAGATGGTTAAGTCGAGGGAAAATGTTGCAAAGATTTTATGATTTGCGAAATGAAATCAAGTTGTTTATGGAATCCAAAAAAAATGGTGTGCCCGAACTTGACGATGAAAACTGGCTCACAGATTTGGCATTTTTAGTCGACGTGAACACTCATTTAAATGAGTTAAACATGCGTCTTCAAGGTGAAAACCAATTGATCAGTACAATGTTTCAAACTATAACAGCGTTCGAAATGAAACTGAAACTATTGCACTCTCAAATTAAGGAAAACAATTTTATGCATTTCAGCACATTGGCTAAACACGGTCCTGTGAACACCGAAAAATATGCAGCCTTGCTTTTCGATTTGGTACAGGAATTTGAGAACAGGTTTCAAGATTTTAGAAAAAATCAATCATTTTTTCTGATATTTGCAACTCCATTTTCAGTTGACATAAACATATTACCTGGCAATTTGCAAATGGAATGCATAGAGCTCCAATGTGACATTGAACTGAAAGAAAAATTTGAACACGTCTCTTTAATGGACTTCTATAAGATATATCTACCAAGAGAAAAATATCCCTCACTTCACAATCATGCCTTATTCATGTCATCGCTATTTGGAAGCACCTACATTTGTGAGCAACTATTTTCAAGGATGAATCACACGAAGAATAAAACTAGAACCAAAATATCTGATGAGCACCTTGAGAACTCACTGAGAATTGCAACAAGTTCCATCGAAGCAAATATAGAAGCATTGGTGGCTCAGAAACAATGTCAAACATCTCACTAACTTCATTTCCAAGTAAGTTTAATATGTTAACTATGTTTTCTATGGTTATTTGGATGATCAGCTATCGTTAGTGTTAGTGTATTTTATGTGCAGCCCAAACCAACTTGTCGTCTTCCAATGTGGCCCAGGGAAGTTAAAAGGTTGGACACCCCTGGTCTAGAGCAACCAACAGTAAAAATTTAGAATATTTGTTAACTCTTGCTTTGGTTGCATTCTCAATTGCCCCATTCCAAGGTAGAATTGCCACCTCCATGGCTTTCTTAGAAAATCTGACGTTTCTAGCCACATGCACTCCAGTATTTGGCATTAGCTGATAGTGTGCCAGTTTGAGTATAGGCCCAGGATCACACATAGGATTAATAGCAGAAAATGTTTGTGGGTGCTCATTAACCATGCCTTTCCCCTCCACTTCTCAATATTACTGAAAAATGCATAGACATGGTTAGTGTGAGCAGCAGCACTTATATTGGGGGACCTGGCTCATATGGCATCAGATACAGTGAAATATTAGAAAAGTCTTTTCTCCTCTTGTGCCCAAGGAGGGTTGCCTTCCATGCACTACCAGTTGCAGACGGCAACTCTAATTCACTAGCACAGATTCCAGCACACTTGTGTTTGTGGACTACGGTCCTTATCAAGTCCATGATAAGAAATATTCAGCATTTCTAGGTCAACTACCCCGTCTGCTGATTTATAATTTTAACATCATGTTCTTGATACACTTGGCTGTACCGTTTGGTTTTGGTATGTTAAAAAGTAATAAATATCCATTATAACAATGATATTGCAGTTGATGTTTTATAAATTGATATTTTGCACTAATGTGATTTTAATGTTTATGTGTATTTCATAGTTGCCAACTCTCCCTGAATGTCAGGGAGACTCCCTGAACTAGGGGTGATCTCCCTCACTCCCTGAAGAGTCTGGCATTCTCCCTGAGGCTGAGCCAGTACAAGACGTGGTTGGCTTCGCCATCTGTGGCTAGATGACACAGTTCAGAAATTGTGTCCTATGTCCATGTATTGATGCCTATGGAGGTGGCCATTTTCATAGAGACCAAGATTTAATCAAAGACTGACAGGTAAGACAACATGACTTCAGTAATGGAGACAGAAATGTAAAAGACACTTCAGTCTCTAGAGATTCATTGGCTACTTTTCTTTAAAGGCATATTTGCCTACTCTCCTGGAATGTCCCGCAACCTCCCGGGTCTCATCCCCGCAATAGATAAGTGGCAGGGGGCTATGCTTAATGACGCCAATATTGTGTCATCTTAGCTGCTCCCCTTCTGTAATTGGCCGAAATTGTGACAATCGTTCAGGGGGCGGGGCCAAAATGATGCAATTTATCAAGCCCTGCCCCGGCACGCCCACCTCCCCTATGATCTCCCTGAAGCCAACGAGGCAAAGTTGGCAACTATGGTGTATTTGAGTTATTCAAATGGTTTTCTCATCTCTGCCAATAATTAGCATTTGACAAGACTCATACCTACAAAACAAACAAGCATGATGATTTGCACTATACACACAATTTAAAACATTTCTAAACAAGGAAAGCCATTCAGTGTTCTAAAGTAGAGATGACTGTTTGTGTGGAGGGCTGAAGCAGTCAGTTTCTTTAGAAAAGCAGACAATTGTTTGGAAACTGGTTCCCTTAGTGACAGCAGCAGGAAGTAATACAAATGTCCCAAACACAAGTTGCTGCAGTATGGTCACTACATAAGGACCTATTACCAGGATAGCAGAGGGCACAGAGTCCACAATATTTCTGATACAGGTAATGACATTTGTGGTAGTTCGATGACTCCCAGGCAGTGTGATTAAGTCTATATTTGTCCTTGATGATGTGTTCTGATGGGGGAGATTTGGGTGTTCATGTTAAAGGTTGAGGATAAGTGCAGTTCATACAGTTATGTCACATAGAAATTCCATAGTTAAGTACACAAACTAGACCAGGGTTACCAACCATCAGTAAATTGTATCCGTGCAAAAACAAGTGACATTGTTACCTGCAAGTAAGAAAAATCTAGTGGTCTGTAAAAATCAAATGACTTGTCACCACAAAAATACACACAGAAGTGTAGCAAGAATGATTTTCAGATTGTAAACAATTGTTTTTTAAAATCCCTTTGAGCCCCGATTTGTTGTAGATGCCGTTTCTATTTTCGGTCCTGCACCAATTTGAAACCTTATAATAATAATAATAATAATAATAATAATGATGTGTCAGATATAAAAATGTAACTCAGTATTTTTTTTATAAAAGTGTTGGCAACTCTGGAACAGACTGCAAACATCCAAAGAACATATAATTTTTATATTATCTGATACTAGTGACACTTACTACTTGCTATAAAATGTTTGCTTGCTTCATGGTGGAAGGTTTGAGCCATACCACAAAATACTGGTATGATGTGCCAGGTTCTCACTGGGTTCACTTCTGCCACCGAGTGAGAAACCACACAATCAAATAATGTGTTACTGAAATATATGGTCATAAAATGTTTGTATATGTATATGTGGGTGTGTATATATATATATATATATATATATATATATATATATATCATATATATATATATATATATATATATATATATATATATACACATATATATACACATATATATATATATATATATATATATATATATATATATATATGTATTCTGCTCAGATTGTATCAAAGCATGATCTAAGCATGATGCCAATGGGATTATGGGAATAGTGGGAGGAAAGCAGAGGTAAAAACAAATCAATGGAATGGTAGTCTCCTAACACGGCAAAGCTGTAAAAGCTGTGAAACAAGCTTTGCTCCTGAATATCTAGGCTGAAAGTGTAGGGTATATGGGCTGCAATTGGGTGTTGCTCCTCAGCTGTAATTGCTGTTGCAGCAGAAATACAACTTTGCCTTGTTAGGAGACTACTATTCCATTGATTTGTTTTTACCTCTGCTTTCCTTCGACTATTCCCATGATCCCATTGGCATCATGCTTAGATCCGCTCTGTGACATACCTCCCACATAATCATCTTATTGCAAACATAAAACAGTTAAACATTTGTGAAAGCAGTGGGAAATCACAAGATGGTACCAAGGAGTGTCATTAAACCAAGCTTGGCCAGTGGCAAACATAAGAACACACTACATGCCAAGTCTACAGTATGCCCATGCCAAATGTGCAGTATCCTTAATGCCAAGTACACAGCATGCCCCATGATGAGTATACTGTACACAATGCTCAAATATACACTCAGGTTAGTAAATATACCCCAAGAACTGTGCAGAGTGCATTTTTCTCTGTATTATTAGTATGTGTTAGTATCTAGCTAAAGATTATGGACCTCATTTAGAGTCGGACGCAATGTGCGTCTAAGACATGCAGGAGTGGGAGTGTGCTGCAGCTTGGTAGGGTATTACGAGTGGCATGTAACCCCAGTTGTGTCTGACTCGTAATACCCTACCGAGCTGCGAGCAGTTCCTGCAGCTAGCTAACCGCTTGTGCCACCTAATTCCTGCCGCACAGTTTTAGCCCTTTTTTGACGTGTGTTGCGTCTCCGCCTCACTGTGTCTAGGATTTACTTACAGGGTCACGCCTCCACAATTCTGCGTTCCGCCCTTTCTCTCATAGTGAGCAGCAAGCTGTTGCAAGTGTAAATTGCGTCCAAGATGCAGGTGGATATGGTGCTTGCTGCACATGCGTGATAGTGTTTTTTTGGTCGATGCGCCTAAAATGGACGATTCTAAATGAGACCCTATATCTGCCAACTCCAAGATTTCCATACATACATTTCAGCCCAGTTGGCTAACACATTAGTGTTCCAGCTGTGGTTACATACAATTTTAACCATTGTTAGAAAGAAAATTCATTTAAATGTGTGATCTGGGTATAAGAATAGAATATTAAAAATGTTATCCCCAAACAAGAGCAACATTGTACACTTCTTATCTTGTCTTCTCAATATATTTACAATTGTTGAACTCATTGACAGCTGCTGATTTAGCACTCAGAGGAATGTGAGACAATGCTGAGGTATCCAGAGTGAATAGTTCCTGCGGTCACCACACAGACAGCACCATGGCAATGCAGAAACACCTCAGTGTGCGAGAATGTCACCAAAGGTCCATAACAGCACTTGGGTTCCACTCAGCAAGACGGGAATTTCTCACAGGCTTTCAAGGTCTGATATCCTGAACTCAGTAATCATATGAAAAAATGAATATTCTGGTACCCATACCAAAACAGTGCCAATTTGATCCCACCATTCTCATTCATTACAGTAACTCAAATTAACAAACATTAGTTTTAGTGAAGTGTACACTATAATATTAACACTTTAGTCAGTATTAGACCTGTAACCAAGAAAACCAAGCACAAAACTTACCATTTTAGGGTGTGTTTACAAGGGTGCAAGCACCATATTATGTTCAATGTTCACCTTTATATGAAATGAAGTTTATACATCAATCTAGTTAATTAATTTTATGCTACCCATTAAAATGCCTGGGTTATTACACACATCCTCGTTCTCGGTCCCTGTTTTTAAGCGATCTGAGGTTTGTTCATCTTCATAAAAATGCAGCTAGAACACACATCAAAATAGGGAGCATTGTGCCCTGTGGAAATAGGTGTTTATGTACACTCCAGCAGCTGGACCAATGCAAAAATGTAAGTTATAAAGACCCCAAGACAAGAACGTTGATTTACAATCACACCCCTGATCATCTTTAGTACAGCTAAAACATCAATCAGATTATGATGACATTTTACAAGAACTCTTAAATAGTATAACTATGGACTATACCAGACAGTCATGTTACTCTCCTATTAGGATACATATCTATCTTATTATACTGACAAAAAGCACATAATAAGCACCAGAAACTTCAACAAAATACAAGCAAAAACACCAAATATAAATATAATAGAAAATACGAACAGGTCAAACTGGCTATGTCCTACTTTCTGTGTCTTCTCAGTCTAGAGGAGCAAAGCTGGGTGGCATCATTTACTAAGGCTGGGAAATACCATTGTTATTTAGTGGCATTTTGTAGTAGTGTTACTTCAGGTTACAGAAAGTTTTTTTATTTGATAAAGTTGGAATTATAAAGCAAAGATTTTCCTTTTTTTTTATCAAACTCATTATGGACATGTAAGTAATGTCTCCTGTATTTGAGCAGTCCTTTCCAGAAACACCAAGGGGGTTTGGGCTTCTCTGTAAACTTGGTTGAACAAAAAAACTTAAAACATTGCCTTATTATCAAACTATGTTTGGGTAGAGCCAATGATGTCATGGGAATTACAACTGCCATGCTTTGTTTAAGCATTAGAACTCACATCCCTTAGATCAGTAAATCCACCTGCAGCAGCCCCAAGAGCCCGCTGGTGAGACTCAAGTATTTTATATAGCACACTGTTTTTTTAACATATTTAATAATCTAAATGTAGACACATTTGGGTAAGTGTTATGGGATATCAGAGGAAATTGAGGCATTTTTTTTAAATGCTTTTCTTGTATAAAACGTAATGCTGGCTGTTTGGGGACCACAGGTGGATAATCTGCCTGAAACCAAAATTTTAAACTGGCAGAAACTAAGGAACACATTGGCTTGAATAAATGGTGTGCAATCAGACATCAGCAGATTTTGGGAGATATTACAATTCCAATCTGCCCAGTGCCATATAAAGCGTCAGCCATGCTGTTGTGTTGGAGCGTGAACTCACCCCAAGGGCTAGATTTACTAAGCATTGTGTTGGGGGGGAAGGGGGGCACACATCACCAGTGGTTAAATACTCCAAACTACTGCATTTACTATAAGGCAGTTTGAAGTTGCAATGTAAACTACCTGGTGATCAGGGGCAGGCTGGGCGGGTCCCATAATGGGAGAATGAGTTGAATCTTGCTGTTATGAGCCACGGCTCCCCGAAGGGCCGCCCCGACTCACTTTCGGCGGTCCCAGACGTCCCGGTCATAGCCGGATTAAGGGGGGGGCACAGGGGGAACGTGCCCCGGGCCCCCCTCTCTCCGAGGGCCCCCCGCCGCCGCGCTCCTAACCTCTGATGTTTTTTTTTTATTCTCCTTTTTTTTTTTTTTAATGGCGGCCCCCCCGGTGGCGGCGCCTGCGGGGAGGGGGGGCTTTGCGGGCTGGCGTGTTCAGGGCTCCCTTCGTTGGTGGGGGGAGCAGGGCAGTAAAAGAAAGAAAAAACAAAAAAAAAGATATACTCACCTCACCGCGGCGCTGGCGTCCCTCCTCCTCCCTCTCTGCACTGTTAACACTGAATGACAGGCGTGACGTCATCAAGGCACGCCTGTCATTCAGTGAGGAGCAGCATGGAGAGGACCAGGAAAGAAACAATAAGACAGAAGAGAAGAAAGAAGCTAAAAGAAAGGTAAGTAAAAAAAAAAAAAGGGGGAGAAGAAAGGCACAGTATGGAGGAAAAAGGGGGAGATGAGAGGCACAGTAAGGAAAAAAGGGGGAGAAGAGAGGCACAGTAAGGAAAAAAGGGGGAGAAGAAAGGCACAGTAAGGAAAAAGGGGGAGAAGAGAGGCACAGTATGGAGGAAAAAGGGGGAGAAGAGAGGCACAGTATGGAGGAAAAAGGGGGAGAAGAAAGGCACAGTATGGAGGAAAAAGGGGGAGACGAAAGGCACAGTAAGGAAAAAGGGGGAGAAGAGAAGCACAGTAAGGAAAAAGGGGGAGAAGAGAGGCACAGTAAGGAAAAAGGGGGAGAAGAGAGGCACAGTAAGGAAAAAAGGGGGAGAAGAGAGGCACAGTAAGGAAAAAAGGGGGAGAAGAGAGGCAAAGTAAGGAAAAAGGGGGAGAGACACAGCATGAGGAAAAAGGGGGCGCAGAGAGGCACAATAGTGGGGACAATTAATTAATTTAAGATGGGGTGGTTTGGGCGCTACTGAATGTGGGGGTGAGTTTAGGAAGAATGAGGTCCCTTTATTAAATGTGCCTATGAATTATTTAATGGTAGTGACGGTTGCGGGAAATAGGTATATTTCTGAAATGTAAATACTATTAATTTATTGCTGGGGCTGTTTATAGGGAGGGAAATAGGTTTATTTAATAAATGTGAATACTATTATTTTAATGTTGGGGCTGGAGGAAGGCCTAATTATTAATCATGGGTGGTACTGATTTAACGCTGGGGGTGGCTGTAATTTTCTAAATGTACCCATTTTTTTTTTCCAAATAGGGCCCCTAACATTCCAGGATTCAGACAAGCAGCAACTAAAGAAACCTGCAGCACAGGTGGTGAAAGTGAGAAGAACAGGTAGGAGAGAGCAGCAAAGTCTGTGAAATATTGTTATTCTAGTGGGACAATCACAATTTTTGGTGACCGTTCAATGGTGTACACAACAATGCAGGTTTTTTTATCTGTAGGAGGGTGGCCTGGCCATGCCCAATGATGCATTATCAATGGTATTTTAATTTGCGGTATCATTGCTAATTTTAGCGTGCGTTATCATTGCTAGTTTTAGTGTACGTTATCAATGGTATTTTTAATGTGTGATATCATTGCTAGTTTTAATGTGTGGTATCAATACCCATTTTAAAGTGGTGTTTTGATGATTGTTTTAATGTACAGTATTTTAGTTTGTGGAAGCAATGATTTTTCTTATGCAGACAACCTAAGCGAGCCCTCTGGGAGAGCTGTAAGTGTCATACTGTGGGCTGTAGGTGATGTAATGCAGGATGTGTCACTATGCCCTTAATTTTAGATCTTAGGGGCCCCCCTGTCTTAAGTGCCCCGGGCCCCCCGAAGCCTTAATCCAGCTCTGGTCCCGGTCGTCTCTATGACGACCGGGGCGTCACTTCCGCCTCCTGCGTCCCGGTTGCCTAGGCAACAGCCGGGACGCTCTGACTCGCCTGCCACAAAGCCCGGCCGGCTGTCATACAGCCGGGCACAGGCGCGCAGGAGGAAATTATGAATTACAGCTGCAGCTGCCAGGGACTCTGGAGGATGGTAGGCGGTATGCTTCTATACTTCTCTCTCTATTTTGTATTACAGTGCTTTTAGGAACTATTATTCTGTCAGGGATTGGCTACATGTATGGAAGGAGATTCTGCACGTTGCCTGATTGGTTCCTCTCACTATTTAAGGCAAGTGAGGACATAGCCTCATTGCCAGTTATAGCTTCCTGTGTAGCTAGGCTCCTGTTCCTGTTTTCCCTGCTCCTGTTCTGTATTCTAGTTTGGATTTCCTGTGTATGACCCCTGGCTTGTTTCTGGACCTCGATGTATTGCCTGTGACCCCTGACCTCGGCTCGTTATATGGTATCGCTGCCTGCTGCCGGCCCTTGACCTTTTGCTTGGATCTCACATTGCCGTGTCTACTTCGCTACCTCAGGGTTCTCCCCAGTCAGTGCACACTACACGACCCTCCGTTGTCTGTAGCCAAGTCTGTCCCCACCACTAGGGGCTCCAGCGAACACCAGACTTCGGAGTAGACTCCGGGTTTTGTCGTGCTGACTGAAGGAGTTCCTAACATTATAACTGGCCCTAAAGACGATCCTACCCTCCTCTGATGGATCCCAGTCCGGCTCAAGTCCTAGCGGGACAGATCCAGGCCGTTTCACAGGTGGTTCAGGATCTCTCAATCAGGTTGCTCAAGAAGAAGCCGCCAAGGCCTCACAAGCTACTATAGCACCAGCCCTTGAGCCTAAGTTAAACCTTCAGGACCGTTTTTCGGGGAATAGAGCCTTGTTTCGGAATTTCAAGGAGAGCTGCAAGCTATATTTCCGTCTCAGGCCCCGCTCCTCGGGTTCGGAGCAACAAAGGGTTGGTATAATTATCTTCAGGGCGACCCTCAGTCCTGGGCGTTCAGTTTGACCCCGGTTAATCCTGCTCTGCAGTCCGTGGACGCCTTTTTCAACGCCCTTAGTCTTCTATATGATGATCCCGACCGTGTGGCCTCTGCTGAATCGCATCTGAGAGCGCTAAGACAAGGACGACGTTCAGCGGAAGAATATTGTGCCGAGTTCAGATGCTGGTCGGTCGATAGTCAGTGGAATGACCCCGCCCTACGGAGTCAGTTCCGCCAAGGGCTCTCGGAGCAGATAAAAGATTCCCTGGTCCAGTACCCTTCGTCACCCTCCTTGGAGGCCTTAATGCAACTAGTCATTAAAATTGATCGCAGGATCAAAGAGAGGAGATCTGAAAAGGAGGCTGCTTCACAATCATGGTCCCCTCCGGTCGACTACTCGGCCCTTCAGGACTCGTCGGAGCCCATGCAGTTAGGGGCTTATCGCCTGTCCCCCGAGGAAAGATCCAGGAGACGATCGCTGGGACTATGTCTATACTGCGGTAATAAGGGTCATCTCTTGTGCACCTGTCCTAACAAGGCGGGAAAAGACCAGGCCTAGGAGTAAAGGAAGAGGTACGCCTAGGTCTCCAAATGGTCTCTTCCAAGAATTCTGTTCTCATACCTGCCCGGCTCATGTATAGAAATCGGTCTGTTTCCATCCCTGCTTTCATAGATAGCGGTGCAGCTGGGAATTTTCTGGATGTAAAATTCGCCCAAGTACTGGGGATTCCTTCTGTGAACTTAGACTCTGAGATCACGGTCTGCGGATTGGACGGTAAACCGTTGACTGATGGAAGGATCTCATTCCAAACTCCGCCTCTGCACCTTACCGTGGAAGCTCTCCACTCCGAAGTCCTCTCATTTTTTCTGATTCCCTGTTCCTCCGTACCATTGATTTTAGGGCATCCTTGGCTCCAACTCCACAATCCTCACATCGATTGGGGCACCGGGGAGATCCTACGATGGGGTAAGACCTGTTCATCAACCCGTCTCACCCTTCCCCTTCGGGTGGTTCTGCCTAGTCCTGAAACTCTACCTTCACCATACCAGGAGTTCCACGATGTGTTCTCCAAGAAGGAGGCTGATTCTCTTCCCCCGCATCGTAGCTACGATTGCTCCATTGATCTGGTTCCAGGTGCCAAGCTTCCTAAGGGAAGATTATATGCTCTGTCCATTCCTGAGACCAAGGCTATGGATGACTATGTGGAGGAGAACCTACGTAAGGGATTCATTCGGCCGTCTAAATCCCCCATAGGAGCCGGTTTCTTCTTTGTGGCCAAAAAAGACGGCACCCTTCGACCATGCATCGACTATCGGGGCTTGAATGGGATTACCGTGAAGAATACCTACCCTTTGCCTCTCATCTCTGTGCTCTTTGATCAGCTCAAACAGGCCACGATCTTCTCCAAGATTGATCTGAGAGGAGCATATAATTTGATCCAGATCAGAGAAGGGGATGAGTGGAAGACGGCTTTCAACACCCATTCAGGCCATTACGAATATCAGGTCATGCCCTTTGGCCTATGTAATGCCCCCGCAGTGTTTTTTAAAATTTTATCAATGATGTCCTACGAGAATTTCTGGGAAAATTCGTTGTGGTCTACCTTGTCGACATCTTGATATATTTTAAGTCATTGGTGCAGCACCGTATACAAGTTAAAAAGGTCCTCCTCAAACTGCGCCAACACTGCCTTTTTGCCAAAATCGAGAAATGCGAGTTCGAGGTCACCCAGGTCACATTCCTCGGATATGTCATCTCTCCTTGTGGCTTCTCTATGGACCCCAGTAAGGTCCAGGCAATTCTTAATTGGGTCCGGCCTAGCAATCTAAAGGCCATTCAGAGGTTTTTAGGATTCGCTAACTACTATAGACGATTCATCCAAGCATTCTCAGTGTTAGTGGCGCCTATCACTGCCCTTACCCGAAAAGGGGCCGATACTGCTAGTTGGCCTTCCGTTGCGGTGACATCCTTCCAGGCTCTCAAGGATGCTTTCGTCTCGGCACCCGTCCTCAGACATCCCAATCTGGAACTACCATTTGTTATTGAAGTAGACGCCTCGGACATCGGGGCTGGGGCCATCCTCTCTCAGAAGGATATTGAGGACCACAGGCTGCACCCCTGTGCATTCTTTTCTAAGAAATTTTCTACTGCTGAGACTCACTACGATGTGGGTAATCGGGAATTGCTAGCAGTTAAATGGGCATTCGAAGAATGGCGACACTGGTTAGAAGGGGCTAACCATGTTATCACTGTGTATACCGACCATAAAAATTTGCAATATATTCAATCCGCTAAGATTGTGAATTCCCGACAAGCCCGGTGGGTCCTCTTCTTTTCCCGTTTTAAATTCACCATTACATTCCAGCCAGGATCCAAAAACACAAAAGCTGATGCCTTATCTCGCCGCTTCGTCGCCTCACATCCTCCTTCCACAGAACCCTCTTTTATTGTCCAAGATTATTCTTGGTCTGACTCAGGATCTCAGTACGATTCTCCATGACCTTCAACATTTGGCACCTGCGGCTACGCCTAAGGGTAAATTATTCATACCTGACCATTTGAGAAAAACGGTTCTAGTGGAATGTCATGATAACAAGACTTCGGGTCATCCTGGAGTATCCAAAACGGTGGAACTTTTGTCTCGTTCAGTCTGGTGGCCTTCGTTATCTGCGGACACCAAGGAATTTGTCTTATCCTGTGAATCCTGTGCCAGGAATAAATCCTCCCGCAAACTTCCTGCAGGTCCCCTGATGCCTCTATCTGTTCCAGTAAGACCCTGGACACACATATCCATGGACTTCATCGCGGAACTGCCTCAATCATCCAGCTTTAACACCATCTGGGTGATAGTAGACAGATTTAGTAAGATGGCTCACTTCGTTCCCCTTGCAGGACTACCGTGTGCCAAAACATTGGCTTCCCTATTCATTCAGCATGTTTTCAGGCTCCATGGACTGCCCATTAACATTGTTTCAGACCGTGGCTCCCAATTTGTCGCTACTTTCTGGAAAGCGTTCTGTACTCAATTGGGGATCAAGATTTGTCTGTCATCAGGGTATCACCCACAGTCCAACGGACAAACGGAAAGGGTCAACCAATCCCTTGAGCAATTTCTCCGTCTTTATGTAACCAAATGCCATAGCGACTGGGCTGCTCTGCTTCCCTGGGCAGAGTTTGCCTATAACAACTCGTGCCATTCTTCTACTCTGTTATCCCCATTTTTCTGTAACCTGGGATAACATCCTCAGTCCAACTCACTGGAAGTTCCGAATCAAGCTAAACCTAGTTCTTCGATTTCTCATCTAGGCCGGATATGGAGAAAGGTTCACATTGCCCTCAAACAAGCTTCATCCAAGTCTAAACATTATGCTGATCGGCATCGTGGACCATGTTCTTTCAAGGTTGGGGACAAGGTGTGGCTCTCCACCCGCAACATTAAACTTAAGCAACCTTGTAGGAAGTTAGGTCCCAGGTTTATTGGACCCTTCTCCATTATTAAACGGATTAACCCTGTGGCTTTTAAGTTAAGACTTCCTTCTTCACTCAAGATTCCTAATACCTTTCACTGTTCTTTGCTAAAAGCAGTCACATGGTCGCATAAGTTCAGACGACATCAATTGCACAGACCTCGTCCTGTCTCAGTCAGAGGGCACCAGGAGTTCAGTGTTGAAAGAATTCTAGACTACAAAAAGGTGCAAAGCCAGATCCACTTTTTGGTCCACTGGAAGGGCTACGGCCCGGAGGAACGGTCTTGGGTGCCGCGGAAACATCTCCATGCTGACCAGCTCATTAAAGACTTCTTCAAAAAGTATCCTGGGAAACCTGGAAGTCGGGGTGCCTTGACCCCTCCTCAAGGGGGGGGGGTACTGTTATGAGCCATGGCTCCCCGAAGGGCCGCCGCAACTCACTTCCGGCGGTCCTAGGCGTCCCGCCGTCACTTCCGCCTCCTGCGTCCCGGTTGCCAAGGCAACAGCCGGGCCGCTCTGACTCGCCTGCCACAACGCCCGGCCGGCTGTCATACAGCCGGGCACAGGCACGCAGGAGGAAATTATGAATTACAGCTGCAGCTGCCAGGGACTCTGGAGGACGGTAGGCGGTATGCTTCTATACTTCTCTCTCTATTTTGTATTACAGTGCTTTTAGGAACTATTATTCTGTCAGGGATTGGCTACATGTATGGGAGGAGATTCTGCACGTTGCCTGATTGGTTCCTCTCACTATTTAAGGCAAGTGAGGACATAGCCTCATTGCCAGTTATAGCTTCCTGTGTAGCTAGGCTCCTGTTCCTGTTTCCCTGCTCCTGTTCTGTATTCTAGTTTGGATTTCCCGTGTATGACCCCTGGCTTGTTTCTGGACCTCATTGTATTGCCTGTGACCCCTGACCTCGGCTCATTATCTGGTATCGCTGCCTGCTGCCGGCCCTTGACCTTTTGCTTGGATCTCACATTGCCGTGTCTACTTCGCTACCTCAGGGTTCTCCCCAGTCAGTGCACACTACACGACCCTCCGTTGTCTGCAGCCAAGTCTGTCCCCACCACTAGGGGCTCCAGCGAACACCAGACTTCGGAGTAGTCCTTACACTTGCTCCCCGGGCTAAAGTTTGCTGGCCCTCTCCTGCTGGTGATGTGTGAAGGATTGAAAACAGCCAAACCTTGGTTTGGTCAAAACCACTATAAAAGGAAAAACAGGTTTCTTTACACCTGCTTTTGATTGGCCTGATAGCTTAAATAGCATGTTTGAGCTCTCAAGCCATTCAGAACATAAGAGGAGGCATCATTTACATATAAATAATGGCGGCAATCATTTTTTATTGATTAAGGGGCAAAACCAATTTTTAATTACCTTAATGAGCAAATTTTATTTGTCATTATATTAGGGTGGCAATATTATTGTATCTTTATATTAAGGGGGCACTATGGAATGCCACATGAGTGCACCATAAATAATTATATCCCCCATTACCAATCAAATAGTATTGCCCAGTTAATATAATTATATATTCATATTTCCCCATAATATAATACAATAATACTGTTCCCTTAATATAATGAATAATTTTATTATATTTATTTATGAAATAAATTTGCCCCCATAATTTATGTCATATGCTTCCTCTTATGTTCTGAATGACATTATATCTCCAGCAGCATGCAATTTAAGCAGTCTCGCCTGTCACAGCCACCTTTTTTTTCTGATGGTTTCTCCCGGCGGTTTGTCAAACAGCAGTTTAGTAAATTTGGCTGTTTGTATTTTGATCATGTTGAACATCAGGATGCCGATCTGTAAAGTGGTGGTTTTCAGCCTCTTAGCTGGCAGTTTGGCCTTTAGTAAATCCGATGGTTTTAAAACGCAGAAGACTGGTAATTTCAACAAACCGCCCTTTAGTAAATCTAGCCCCAAAAGTGTAATTGTGATGTTATTGTGTGCGACTTGCCAGGGCTTATAACTTTAATGGCCATTCCAGCATGCTTTCCAGGAATATCACATTTATTCGGACAGTACAAATTGGGTTGATTTAATCATTCTTGATTCCCATTTCTAGATGGCATGATAAAATGGTGGGACCTGGACACTGGAGCTCTAGCTCAGTCAGCAGCTGAACACTCAGGAATGGTCACTAACATCTTGTACTGGTCAGACACAAAGCTAATTTTCTCATCTTCAAATGATGGTACTCTGATTGTTTGGACCTCTGGAGCCGTCGTGTTAGATAAGATCAAGGTGAGTATGAACATTTCCCCTTAATATCATTATTATTTTTCAGGTCTAATGTGCATGCATTTAGGGCCACCAAGAGAAATTTCAGTCCCAGGTACAGCAACTACTTTGGCCCCCTTTCATAGCCAGCAAAGGGGCCAGGTTGGTGGCTCCTCCCTCTAAACAGACAGGTAACCCCCCAGAAACCACCCCTTCAGCGCTCCTGCATGCATTTACAAATGTGCTTACACAGTAATTTGAGAACATTTCTCTTCCTTTCATAATATATACACATGACAATGTTCCTCAAAAAATTTCACAGTTGAAAAAAGTTTTAATGAAAACGCCAAACGGATATTCAGTCCCAAACAAATAAGTCCATTAAAAGTAGAGATGGGCGGGTCCGATTCCCAGAGAACCGAACCCACCCGAACTTTGGGTATCCGAGTACCGAGCTGAGTAGCTCGGTACTCTCCCGCCCGCTCCGAATCCAAATCGAAGCCGAACGTCATCGTGACGTCGTCAGATCTCGGGACCCGGTTCTCGCGATACTTCAAGATTATAAATACACGCCTCCACAGCAATCCATTGCGATTTGAGAGAGGGAGAGAGCAGGGTGTAGTCACAGGCTGATTAGAGCAGGGACAGATAATCCAATATTCTTTTTCCAATTGTTGTAGCAAAAATCACTAGAGAAGAGAGGAGGATAGAGGTTTTTTTTCTTTTCAATATTTGGCACTCCCCAGTGCTTTTGGGGTGTCCCCCCTAATTGTGCATAAATATTTCTGGCTGTCAAAATTACTATCTGTCAGCAGTATCTACCAACTAATTTTTAGCACTCCCCAGCGCTTTTGGGGTGTCCCCCATAATTGTGCATAAATATTTCTGGCTGTCAATATTACTATGTGTCAGCAGTATCTTACCAAATAATTTTTAGCACTCCCCAGTGCTTTTGGGGTGTCCCCCCTAATTGTGCATAAATATTTCTGGCTGTTAAAATTACTATCTGTCAGCAGTATCTACCAACTAATTTTTAGCACTCCCCAGTGCTTTTGGGGTGTCCCCCCTAATTGTGCATAAATATTTCTGGCCGTCAAAATTACTATCTGTCAGCAGTAACTACCAAATCATTTTTAGCACTTCCAAGTGCTTTTGGGATGTCCCCCATTCTTTTGCATTAATATTTCTGGCTGTCAAAAGTCATATTTGTCAGCAGTATCTAAAACAATTTGTAGCACTACAAGTGCTTTGGGCTCAGAATGGATTCAAAGCAGTCCACATATGAGCAGAATGAGCAACTGGGTTCTGTCACCAGTCCTGATGGTAGTGTTCCCAGTTCGTCATCTGGGCAAGGCGATGTCAAACTACACAGTGTTTTAAAATCAGTCCAAAAAACACACACCAAAAAAAATTTACTTTGTTGAAGCGAAAAAGAAGTGTAACTGAGGAAAAGTTAACTGGCGATAAAAAAAAAATTGCCAACATGCCATTCTACACACGCAGTGGCAAAGAGAGAATGAGGCCTTCGTCTTTCTCTATTAGTGGCAGATCCAAAAATGTTACCGAGCCTACAAGTGGTGCACAGCTACTGTTACGCGTCAAAGCCGAGCTGCAAGATAACAGTAAGGCATTAGAGGATAATGTTTGCTCTGAATCAGAAATGACACCAATCCCTGTGGAGAGTCCATCCAACAGTGGGATGTCTAATCGTGAGCATTCTGTTAGTGTACCCATAAAGAAGGGCCCTTTCAGCAGTTCTGCTGATGTGTGCCTGAACAGCCCGAGTGTAGTCGGTGATACACCAAGTGAGGATGACACTTTGTCTTTAGAAGAGGATGTGGGGGAGATTTGGGTATCCGATGATGAGGATGCGGTTGATTGTGTAAGTCCTGCAGCAGTGTGGCACCAGTGGGAGCAGTTCTGGCACGTGAGGTTCTGGCACCAATATGCACTTTCCAAACACAAGCAGTGATGACGAAGGGGGCAGAGCACAACAGATTTGAAAGATTTTTTTTAAAAATGTGGGACCTTGACCATAACTCCAACCAATCCTACTATTAACAGGCAAAGGATGGTGGAGGGCCTATCAGGGATTAAACTGTATTTTTACTAATTTACAGCCATAAGGTTTGGGTGTAGTATACACCCAAAGACGAGTGCTCAATTGCTAAGAGTCATTGATGAAGAGGAAGACAAGCAGGCTTGTCTATAGAATTTGCAAGACCAAGTAATTTCAATTCCAAAAGTGGTGCACAACTACTGTTACGTGTGAAAGCCGAGCTACAAGAAAAAACTAAGGCCAATCCCTGTGAAGAGTCCATCCAACAGTGGTATGTCTAATCGTGAGCATTCTGATAATGTACCCATAAAGAAGGCCCCTTTCAGCAGTTCTGCTGATGTGTACCTGAACAGCCCGAGTGTAGCCGGTGATACACAAATTGAGGATGCCACTTTGGAATTAGAAGAGGATGAGGGGGAGATTTGTGTAGGTGACGAGGGCGCTAATGATGATGTGGATGATTAGGATGCAGACAGATACCAAACTGCCTTTGTCCATTTCTTTTAATATTCTAATTCTACAGTCTATGCAGGCTGCTTCTTTTCTATTTTAATACAAGTGGATGGGGAAGGGGGGGGGGGGGTCTGATGCAGACAGATACCAAACTGCCTTGGTCCATTTATTTTTACATTGCTCAGTCTATCCTGGCTGCTTTTTTTTCTATTTTACTCCTAGTGGAGAGGGGATCTGATGCAGACAGATACCAAACTACCTTGGTCCATTTATTTTTATATTGTTCAGTCCATCCAGGCTGCTTTTTTACTATTCAACTACAAGTGGAGGACGGGGGGGGGGGGGGGCTATAGAGACAGATACCAAACTGCCTTTGTCCATTTCTTTACATATTTAACTATACGTGTAGGGTGTAATATACATCCAAAGGCGATGGCTGCATTGCCAATATGCATAGATGGAGAGGAACACAATCTGGTTTGTGTGTAGAATTAATGAAGGCCTACCTACCAGGAATTAAACTGTTTTTTGGATAATTTATTAGCTTTACAATTACATTACTTATCCAAGAAACGGGTGGAGCACTAAATTTGGTTATTTTAGGCCCAAAAACATTGATTTTCCAACAAAATAGCAAAACAAAAACAAATAAAACCAAAACCAAAACACGCAATGGCGGTTTTGCAAAACCAAAACACGACGGTAATCCAGATCCAAAACCGAATACAAAACCAAAACACGGGGGTCAGTGACCATCTCTAATTAAAAGGTGTAATTGCTGATTGTTGTTTCACGTCAGTGTTTGGTTTTATCCAAAAACAGGTCCCATGAACATACAGAACATAAAACATGAACAGAAAAAAAGTGAAATATAATGTAGTATTAAAGTAAAAATTATTTAAATATTTATACCAAATATGTAGATTAAAAAATAAAAAATAAAATGCATATAGTATAAATTGAAAAATGATATAGAAAAGTGTCCAATCTCCGAAGCACCCCTTTGTGCGTGTGGAAGTAAAAGAGGAACATCAATCACCACATACGGCACAAATCCTTTCCCTGAAGGGATCCTCTTGTGAGTCTGCTTACTTCCATTTGGAATTTTTCTACTTATATACTACACTATGGGGTAAATGTATCAAGCTGAGAGTTTTCCGGCGGGTTTGAAAAACCAATCAGATTCTAGCTATCATTTATTTAGTACATTCTACAAAATGATAGCTAGAATCTGATTGGTTGCTATAGGCAACATCTCCACTTTTCAAACTCACCTGAAAACTCTCAGCTTGATACATTTAGCCCTATGTTTCCTCTCCTCTTTTTGGATGATGCAATACATTGATGTGGAAGAACAATCAGCAATTACACCTTTTAATAAACTTATTTATTTGGGACTGGGGGGTATATTTACTAAACTGCGGGTTTGAAAAAGTGGAGATGTTGCCTATAGCAACCAATCAGATTCTAGCTGTCATTTTTTTAGTACATTCTACAAAATGACAGCTAGAACCTGATTGTTTGCTATAGGCAACATCTCCACTTTTTCAAATCCGCAGTTGGGTAAATATACCACTGAACATTTGTTTTTCGTGTTTTCTTTGAAATTTAGTTTTAATCCCAATTGTTATATTTTTGGAGGAATATTGTCACTTGTGTATATTGTGTAGTGCCAATTAATGTAAATTCACTGCTGAGTGTATTCATGCTATTCTGTGGGGTAATGTGAAAACTCTGATTTTCATTTTAGGCTGCTACACCTTTTTTTTTTTTTGAGTGCTCCAAATTGTATAATTTTCTTCTTTTTCTCTTCCTTCTGATAAGTAAGCTGAAGGGTAACTAAAATTGTAGGATTCAATGTGTTAAGGAGGTAAATTAAGAGCTGCATTTATTTTTCTCTGAATAATTTCAATCCAACTTAATATTCTTTGTAATATATTCATCATTATTGTTCCACTTATTACACTTCTGTTTTGTTAGTGATGAGCTGGGGAAGCATCAATGACTCTCATCGGGTCTGAGTCATTAAGGAGAGCAAGGCAAAAAAAGGAGTAAGTTTGATCCTGGACAAACCATGCTACAATGCAAGGGATGCAAAAAAACTTGATAGGTTTATTTTTACACTGAAATTTAAAGTTGATCTAGGACATGTCCTACCCAAACTATAAATCTGTCCCTATATTTAAAATTTTCCTCCCCCTCCAATGCAACATGGTTTTGCCAAGGTGCAAAGTTACAACTTTTTTATTTGCTTTGCTCTCATTAATGACTCAGGCCCGGTGTCTTTTCAGGGATAGGCAAGGGGGGGTATGGGAGTGATTGCAATTAACCTGTACTTAGAATTGTTCTTCCTTGTACTTCATACTCATTATATGACGATTATTTCTGCCACTTGTTCCTGTTCTTATGCTAATGAGTAAAAACTGGGCCTGGTTTATTTAACGCCACAATAAAACATTGCTTTTTATAATGACTATAAGGAATTTGCTGGTGTATAAATGTTGATGATGACGATGACTATAAAACCAAGTATATTCTTCAGTGAGCATGTCAAAAGTGACAATTTTAAAGAATAAAAATTACACTATATTTTATATAAAAAAAACTTTTAACAGAATATGGTATAAATATAGTTGTTCCATCAAATACATTTTAACATTCCTCTACTTTCATATACTATATATCTTTATTCAATCATGTGTATTACCCCTACTGTAAAAGAAAACTATTTTTGACACAAATTCTCTCTCAGATTAGCGTTCCATTTCTCTATGCCCATGCACCTTCAATCTTATTGAGAGACTTGCCGATACTTTACTCACATAATTCCTTTCTCTCACAACCTATTGCACCCTTCTTGGTCAGATTTATGCTCCCAACAATCCACAGATAATGCACTGACTACGAAGGTCAATTATTTGATCACATCTAAATCTAAAGGCCACTACTCAATTATAATTCTCCTGAACTTAAACCTGTCTGCTGCATTTAACACCATTGACCACTCACGTTTCAGAAAATACTGCCTTGTCTAGGTCATAAGCTGCTTCTCATTCCCCTTTTCAAAGTACTCCTTCAGAGTCCATTTCTAGGCCCTCAGCTCTTTTCTATCTATACCAATGCTCTTATCTATCCTATCCAGATCTTTCACCATCTATGTTTGCCAACATTACTGAATATTGCTTTTGTCTTACTGTCAGCTTGATATAGATGCACCCCAGGCATAATATTGCTTTGGAAGGCACACACCAATGCAAAAAATCTACAGACTGGCACATAAAGTGCAATTTGCTATCCCTGGTTGATTGTGCTGAGATGCCAGCCCAGTGGGAACCATAATCCCCAGCAAGTACTGTCCCTCCCCTGGCTCGGATTCTTATACCTTCCCCAGTTCACTCTGCATATAGGTGGGTGTTAGCACCTGGGATGAAAGGTCACTGATCCTGTTTATCCAGCTATTCCCATGACTCCTCCACACCTAACCCCTTGGTGTTCCGCTGAGTAGTTTGGCTCGACTAAGTTGGACACCTTATCATAGGACAATGGGTACAAAACCTGGAATCAAATGGTCATGCTTATCTGTTCACAGGAAGGGGCATTGATCCCCTAACGCCTTATGGTATACCTTTGTGATCTAGCCCAGGACAAAGGAAGGCTGCCTTCGTGGCTCTGTTTCAATCTACCAATGCCCACTGAGGGAGAAGAGACAAGTGATTCTAGTTCTATTTGGCATATCGGTACAGGGATACCACATAACTCTGGGAAGGAGTACACACTATACCAAAGCACTGTTACACGTGGCTGGGATGATTCTTATATGTATTATGGAACAATGGCATAATTACCTAACAAGACATATGCACAGCGGCAATACATGGGCATTTAAGAATCACAGATAGTATGCCCAGCTACAGACGAGAGGAGTTACCAGACAGGCTTAATATTTGTTAAATAACTGTATTGAGTAATTTAAATACAGATATTGAAACAAGTACCTACACATATAACATCTTTCACATGTCATATTCTCTTATTTAATAAGAATATTAACAATTTTCTAACTAACTGTCTTTGGTGGGATGACAAATTTGCAATGTACCAATTTATCCTGTCATACTGTGTCACATAATTTCCACAAATAGTTCAGAATTTTATGCCCAAATATTTAGAGAGTGGTTCACTCAATGATCCTATAGCTGAAACAACTGGGCATCCTAGTTTCTTTATGTTTTTATGCAACTTAGAGATATAATACCACAACTGGGAGCCACGGGTACCAACACAATCATTATATCATACTCTATAATACTCAACGCTATCCCATCCTTTACTAGATTTTTTACATTACACATGTTTTGCCATAGAGGTCAGTGATTCTTAGGAACACCTAATTTCCAAAATTAATGTACATGAAGGGAAATTTAAACACACTTGTGTAAATGGACCTTAAGGTAGTTTTCTAAGCTATAGAAATAACATGCTTAATACGTTTCTATCCTTCAGTTGGGAAATCCTATCTTCAGCATTGCAATAAATTTCCGACGCCATCTGTTGGTGTGTGGATTCAAGAAGCACATATCTGTCTACCCTCTCGATGAGCAGAAAACCTGTGGACATGTGATCAACCTGAACAAGAGCTTTTCTGACCACCAACATACTGACATTGTATCATGTGTTATGTCCTTAGACAGCCAGATCTATACAGTTGGGTTTGTAACAAATATACTTGTAGAAAAATCTTTAAAGGACACCTGTCACCTACTCCCAGAGGATACAGTCATTTGGTTGGCCGATCCGTTGAAAACCCAGCCTATCAATTCACTAAGAAATTGTGACACCACTAAGGCATGAGACACAAATTGAAAGGCACAAAATGGCTGCCTCCACTGTAAGGCAACCAGTCAAACATTATTCCCAGCAAATTAAATTATTAATAATGTAGCTTAACAAACCTTTTCTTAATAAGTGTGCTTTCACACACACATATACATCACACACACTGCGGGTTATTCACGAACATTGCTCAAATGGTAAATGTGCAGTAACCAATAACCAATTAGCCCTTCTCTGTCTAGTGTAGTGAAAACTAATGTCTGGTTGGTTGCTATGGTTTACTGCAATTAGAAATAGTTTGAAATGTTACATTTAACATGACAAATAAAATGGAACTTGTGCTGCCTTTCCTTTCTACTTTGATACAATGCTAGGGAACATATCTCTTTTTAAACTCCTAAGTTGCCTTCTCAGTCCCCCATCCCCATTTCTACATAGTAAATATGCAGCATTGGCAATAAGTGCCTATTTGTAAGATGTGCCTACAATATTGCAATCATCACATGCATGCTGTTATTGTCATGCAGTAAATTGCAACCAGTGAAACAATATAGTAATTTCCTATACCAATTAAATTTCCTGAACTTCACTTAATTTAAAATGTCTTAATAACACTCATTGTTTAGCTAGAAAATTCACTGAATCAGCATTTTTCCGAAAAAAATGCAACCCGTAAATGTTACAGATCCAAATCAATGTAATGTAAGTTCACAGGTAGGTTTGCTGGTTCTTTGACTTTGAAGATGATGTTTTCTCTCTTATTCAGATATGACAGAAAGTTTTTGATATTTGACACCTATCAGACACCGGAAAAGATTTGCCTTAGAGCTGTGCACTGTAACTCACATGCCCACGATGCAGGGATCACCCACCTCCTCCTTGTCCGTGAGCGTGAGAGCACAAGGTAAGAGCACCATGGGGGGAAAGGTCATTTTGACTTTTAAACAAACTTAGAACAAGATAGCACAGTACATTTATTTGCACAAGTGTCAGTGTACAATGTAATTTATATAATCATTTTCTAATCACTCATTGTGCAATCATTATATTAGACGAAAACTTTCAGCGTGATGTTTATGGAAATAATCTTTTATTATATATTTAAAAGCTCCTTTGGTTTCGTCTATGGTTTCATAAGTGAAACCACTGATATTCTTCTCTGATGCAACCTCAATTCAAACTGCATCACCAATAGAATGCTGCATGCAGTGTGCTACACGTTGCTGGATTTTAGAGTGCATCCAGTCCTTCTGTTGGACAGCACTTCAGGTTTGCTCTATCTATAGAAATAGACACTGAATAAAAAAAAACCAGAACACAAATGGCCTTTTTTGGTAGCAATTGGAATACATATATTTTATTTTGTTTTGTTTATGTAAGGAAAGAGCAGCAAAATAGGAAAAGCATGCACTCAACTGTAATGTTATTTTTACATTCAAAGCATGCTACCCCACAAACATCTCTGTGATTTGAAATTATGTATATTTTATGACAGGCCTGGTGTAGTTATATAGAACCACACCTTAGTTATATAGAACCACACCTCATTTGTTTTATTACAGGTACATGTGTGCATTTTGATGCAAGTTTTGACGTAGGTGTCAGAGATATGGAAGTTGATATTAGATCATGTAAGCACTATGTGGAAAGCTATCTGGGTTTTACTGGACGCCGGACCTCTGCCTCCAACAAGAATATCCAGTGATTATGTAATCGGATAATTATTTAGTGCTGATGTGCAGCTCTTGTCACATACAGTACTCTATGTAGAACACTGTTTCCTGGAAATATAACAGCTTCTGAAAGTCCGGTTCCACAGCATGTATATAAGGACGTGGGTAGGTTCCTAAGGACAGCAAGAAAACATGTGTAACTCTTATATGAAAGTGACTTTCATACATCCAACTTGCTATTGTTAAATCCAAAATATATTACCAGCGGAACACAAACAGAGGACACTTTCTTTACTTCATTCACGGCCGGAGAGATGATAGATACACGCACAGGTAGGGTGTAGTATATGCTCTGAGTTTATCAAACAAATCATCATCTATATATAATGTTTCAGTCACATAGACATTTAAGCACTGCGCAAGTGTGAATCACAAAATGCAGCATCAGCAGATATTATAAAGAACAAAGAAAGATATACGTGTCCTGGGAAACTAAACATAACTGTTGTCGTAGTTGCACTTCTGGCATGTCCTTGAAATTTGCTAATTCATTTCTTACTATATTCTGAAATATTCTTAAGTCTCCATATATCACTGATTAACCACATGGGCAGGTGTAGTGTTGAGTGCTAATTTATAAACAACCTACTCTTTGCTTTCATGTCTGAAGGTATTCTGTCTACTTTATATCTCCCTGATATTTCCCTGATCTGTTTCACCCACTCTCTGGTGCTGGAGAACACTTTGGGCCTTATTCATTAAGGGACGCATACTGAGTGTAATATACTTTTGTTTTAATGCAGGTAAATCAGATATGTGTACGCCCGAATTTAGCAAGGAGCGGGTATAAAGATACAAGTGGTGATGAGTACGAGTATAGGTCTGCTCTAGTAGACAAGAAACTGCAGGATGCGTCCAATACCTATGTGGAATATAAACTCACAAAAGAACGCATGCAAATTGCATTTTTGGTGAATAAAATTCTGTTTTACATCTGAGAATGTGTACAAACCACTAGTTTTGAAATTAGTGCTTTGTGCACTTGCCCAGAAGTAAAAAAGTGTATTATACACCAAGAACACAATTTGCATTCAACTTAACTTAAGTCCCTGAATGAGTAAGAGAATGCAATGGCATAAATATTGCATTGGAAAAGTCTTCAAGGTTGGAATGGGAGGTGACAATAAAGGAAGATAAAAGACAAAGGTCGTTTTAGGGAGATACAGTACATGGAAACAAATAAGAAAGATAGGCAGTTGTAGCATTATTAAGAACTGCAGGTGATAACTGGAATTTTAAATTTATTTCCTCTGAACATATGCAGCCAAAGTAATGAATTTCAAATAGTTACAGCATTGATAAAACAAATAAACAACCCATTAGTTTAGCAGCTACAATAAGGATGAAATGGAGCAGTGCCCCATTAGAGATGGGTACACTGCTTATTAAATGGTTGCAATAATCAAGTTGGGAGATGTTAAAGGGTAATAATATGTAAATATGTCCCTCTTCTATGCTCCAGAAGTTAGCCATGTTTATTTTAATTTGGAACCATTTCAATATTTACAAATGAGGCATTTTTTGTACTGTAACTTTACTCTTTTCCTCCAAACATCATCATATCTAAATGAAAGTACTTTTAAACTCAGAAATACAGAATAATAATAATAACAATAATAATAATGTTGTTGTCTAGCAATATGTTTAGTTATTTGTCGGAATACTCAAATCTCAGATGACAACCTCTGTTTTTGTAAATCAATCCAGGATTTTGACAGGATCCTTTGATCGAACGGTTGGTGTTTGGTCACAGGATGGTCAGCTAATCCAGAGGCTCCGGCAATTCACGGGTGAAATCACTGGGATGTGTTATGTGGCTTCGGTGAAAACAGTGTGGATTACCAGTGGTAACAGTTATCCACTAGTTCTGGACCCACGATCTGGGGATGTTGTAAGTGAGTTTCTTTTTTCATATTTGCCAAATATTGGCATAAAAAAAAGGATTTAAACCATTTACACTAAGTCCTCAATAAATACCAGTAAATGTGATCAGATTTTGTCAGTGTAGTAAGACTTCAAGAAGAACACCACTTAAATGTTCTTTAATAAAACAATCCCCTCATACATCTAGCATAACTGTGGGGTTGGCCGTTATTCGACAGTTCTCCAGTAATCAAAAACTTGAGTAATATTGAATCTATGGAAAACTCTGATTGGAAGGATTCGGTGCCATTCTTCTTTCACCAATACTGACCAAGGGAAGGATGAGTACTAATGGGAGGGAGAAGGTTGGTTTAAAGTTTCTAACACATTAAAAGTAAACTTATTATTAAATAATACAGAGATTGTCTACACAGTAAATACATTTATCTGTCTAACATCTGAATGTATGTGTTTGGTACAGTGCTAAGGTATAGGTCATTAGGTCTGTTTGTTTATACCCAGTCTTGTTTTATTTCTGTGTTAGATCTAATTTGTAATGCCCCATAGAGTATGCTGGCGCTATATAAATGTTAGTAAATAAATAAATTATGTATCCACTTGTTTTTCTTCTCTTAGATTTCTGATTTTGTGGATACTTTCCAAAGCCAAGAGGACAGTCCGCAAATTAAACAGCTAATATGTCTTCCTGAAACAAGTCATGTGATTGGTGAGCTATTTAAATAACCAAAGCTGACATAAGTAAATGAATAAAACCCTGCCTCATGCCTCTTTCGGTCCAAGCAAGATCTCTCTCCTTCTCAAGGCAGGCTCTTTTAAAAATTGCTAGGGCCATTTTCAGTACCCCTTCCCTGTGAGCTTTCCATTTGGATGTCATGGCTCTCCTCTTTGAGCTTCCCGAACTGCTAGAGGTATTGTCATGACACTCCTCATGAGCTAGCAATCTCACATATAAATAGGCTAGAACTTTTAAATATGTTTTTTCCCTCAAATCTTTTCATTATTTTTTTGATCATTTAGGGGATATGAATACAAATATAGGTGTGGGATATCAGTTTATATGCTACTTACTAACGTTTTCCATGTGTATCCATAACATGTGAAATCTTTTTAAGCATTACATGTGCTTGATAGTGAAGAACAAAGGATATAGGAATCAGCAGAGAGGCACGTGAGAGAAGAGGCTTGACTGTGTATCATAATTCATTTTAGTGTTACTGACAGGAAGCTTAGACATGTTTGAGCAGCCTAAGATGGCACAATGTCTTAGCATCTTTCTTAACAACAAAAAAAAAAATAAAGTAGAAAGCTGGACATTAAAATGCTTTTTTCCATTATTGAGGGTCCACCAAGAACAATCAGACGATAGTGTGGAAGTACCATAAGATGGGTTGTGTTACTGTATTGCACACAAAGCACCCAGTGGAGTGTCTCTCATACAGTAAGTGGACATTAGTTCCATTCCAGCTTATTTGAAGCAGGCTTAGACAACCTGTGGCTCCGGATCTGCTGTGGAACTACAAGTTTCAGCATGCCTGTGCTCTGACTTGTATTTCCACAACAGCAAGTGTGCCATAGGTTGCCAACCTGTGATCAAAACATTCAAGTGTCTCTCATTTTGTTCTTTATACATTCTATGCACATTATATTTCAGCTGGAAAAAAATTATTCTTACTATTCACTGGTGACAGCAGTGGCACAGTAGAAAAGTGGAAAAGAAATGATTTGTCCCCCTTTACTTACAGGTACATTTCTGGTCAATATATATTCTGTAATAATATATATATATATATATATATATATATACATATTAATTTATATGCAGCCTCACACTTAAATACTTTAAAAACATTTTAATGAAAAAAAAACATTGTCTTGTCAGATGTATAATACCATTAGCTGCATGTTTGACTGTCCATTGTTGTTTTACGTTGCTTGTATACCTAATCTAAGAAACGTATTTTAGAAAATGTGGCAGTCATCCCTGTCAGCAATATTTAAATGACCATATGCATAGTAGACAGATAGGGATGCTATAAAAATGTATTAATAATAATAATAATAATAATAATAATGACATCTGAAGCCATAAACTAAACAACCTTAAACTCAGGTGATAGGGTTAATGATTAGTGCTTACCCATTCAGGGTTAAGTCCACTGCAGATCCCAGCCAATAGGATGTCCATGGGAGTGTCCATAAGGATAGTATATAGCTCCTCTCAAGGCATGCTGGATCCTCTTTCTCTGCTGGAAATCCCCCCCCCCCTCCCGTCAATTTTACAATGCATATATGTTATCTTTAAACAATTTTCTTTCCCTTCAATACAGAACAGGTACAGTTGGCTAAAATGCATTTGTGAGATAGCGACCAGTTCATATGGTGCTATCGCTGATTGTCCGCAGGTCATTGCCCTCTTTGTAGTACTTCTTGGTCCCTTTGTGAGGGGGGTCCCTTGACTTGTCTTGTGCGGGCACGTCATTGTGAGTCCAGAGGAGGCGTAGTCACTCTGATGCCAGATTTAGCACTGGCCAATCGTAAAGGACTTTGGTCCTGGGACCAATGGTTAGTGCCGGATGGCCATACACTGTTTGGTTATTGCTATTGGTTGTGCCGTTTCACAATTTGCCTTCTTCTTTACCATTTATCTTTAATAAACTGTGACCTATTAATTTGCCAACAAACTCTTTTATTATTATTATTATTATTATTAATTTTTATTTATAGGGCGCCACAAAGTATCCTTATTATAATATCTATATATACACACTCTTGTGTGTTGTCTTTATTTTAGTATTTAACATTTAGGACTTTAGGTGTATTTGTGGGTTTATAGCATTGAAAGTGACACATCTTCAATCTTTTCTTGCAGTTTATTAGTTCATATAGCTATTTAGCAAAGACTGGTGCTGCATAAATGTTCTGTATTATGTACTGTATGTGTGATTGATGTTTTAGTTGATGCATAATAGATAGAACACTTATAGTTCCTGAACAACTTGATATTTGTGTGTGATTTTAATTCTAACATTGCAATTGTACTTTTAAAGCAAAGAGTCCTACAACATGGAGGACACCAGGCCGGAGAGGAGAGGATTGCGCTGCCTGCAGCAGACACAAATGACAGACCATACCAGTAAGAGACCCCAATCAAGGCTTCAACGACCCAGAACAGCTGGGGTTTTGAGAAAGGGAATAATACTCAATAATCAAAGAACAAGTAGCACCAGGACAAAGTGCTGTGGCTATACAAAGTAAGAATAAGATCTCAGTTGTCTAAGGGTGTATACCACAGGGGAAAGCATCAGTTACATCTCAAAACAAATGTATAGGCTGTGAACTAGCTCAGTGCACAACTTAACTTTGAGCTATGGTTATGTATTAACACACATTTACTATTCATGCTTGATAATCATTGTTACAATCTGCTGGCATCCATTGACAATGGGGGTCATTTAGATTCCCATGATCTAAAGTGAGTAACGTGTGTGAAAGTGAATGTTTAGATGTGTTCCTTATTTAACAGGAGTCCACAGAGCCTATTTAGCCACAGAAAATAGCCATCTTTTACACCGAGCAAGAGGTTGTGATCATCTGGCCTCAGTCATCACTTTCAGTGGGATGCTTCTTTGCATTGTGTATTTCATAGCAGAAGTACATTAATATGGACATATAGATCAGTGTCCATAAAAAAACAAAAACCTACATTAATTTGTTGCACTTGCTGCCAGTAACTTATTTATAAGCAGAATTTAGGAGAAACAAGCGAAAAGTTCAAACTAATGTAAGCAATAATGCCAATGTGGTAGTAGGCAACATATTGAAGTGACTATTTTACTTTTATCAACATGGGCATTTATCAAAATTAACATTAGTGTGTGTGTGTGTGTGTGTGTGTTTGTGGTGTGTTTGTGTATTATCTGTACAGCGCTATGGAATTGGTGGCACCATATAAATAAATGGTGATGATGTTTGCAGGCTATAATTTAAGCTCATAGGAAAACAAGTATAATTATGTGTTAAAACTGGGCTGCAATACCACTTTGTTCAGTTTGTAAATTACTTCCACACTCACAGGAAACACATAGCAGCAGTCATTTTGCTTGACTGTAATACATAGTCTAGGTGAGCGTAAAGAGAAATAGTCTCTATTAATGCTGTATGGTTTGACACCATTGCTTTTAGTATACGCTATTATATACTATTTTATGAGTAATGAGATACACAAAGTTTTAGAGCAGGCAAAATGGCAGCTTCAGTTCAGTAATGAAGATTATTAATTATTAAATAATGAAGTATTGGGAGGTCTATTAATGGGTGAAAAGCCCTAGATGAAAGAAATTCTCAACGGATTTAGGGGTTCTAACTATTTACCCAGACTGTTGTTGGCAGTAGTAGTAGTAGTATATATATATATATATATATATATATATATGCGTGTGTATATAAAAATATAAAAGCCTGATTATAATATCTATATATACACACGCACATATATATATATATATATATATATATATATATATATATATAATCAGGCTTTTGTTTAAATTCAAAGTAAAAATACCATCTATCAATAATAGCATTGTTGTCCTTTCTCTCTGCTATGTTCATAAATTAATGTGTAAAATTGATTAGAATAGATTTATACAGAAAGATCAGCGCTGGCCTGTAAATATAATGCATGAAAGTCAGCTGCCCCAATATACAAGTTATAGCATTTCATGTCATGCCAACATGGGGGTAAATGTATCAAGCTGAGAGTTTTCCGGGTTTGAAAAGTGGAGATGTTGCCTATAGCAACCAATCAGATTCTAGCTGTCATTTTGAAGAATGTACTAAATAAATGATAGCAAGAGTCTGGGTTTTCAAACCCGCCAGAAAACTCTCAGCTTGATACATTTACCCCATGGTCTTTTTATGCAAGATAATATAAAGGATTGAAATACATTACAAAGGAGAGTTATAGTTCAGATTTAGACAACATATGGACATATTGTTTTGATAAGAATTACTTGAATACGTGCAGTACATATGATGGCATATGAAACGATCCCCTCCCAGGGAAATATCTAAGATGTCATATATGGGAATTTATTAAATAAAATATAGTGTCTAGAGTGTACATCTACCTGATGGCTGAATAGCGGCTCATTAATATGTATCAGGTCGCTGTTCACAGATGAAATGGATCTCCTGGTCATGGCCGCAGAGAGTGGGGATATTTACCTGTGGGAGTTTGATGACGTCTCAGGTGGATTTCCTGAAGATAGTGCAGCTCTGGATGATATACAGCACCTTATTGAGGTATATTTAATCACAAAAATTGCATGTTTTCAGAAAATAGATTAGATAAAAATTAAAACTGCAACCTATAAACTACAATTGCCTAGTACTTGAAAGTTCCGCTTTTGCAGAATATCGCATTTACTAATTTAAGTAATAATTTACAGATTATTTTGAGATCAGCAGAATGTTGTCATGTTACTTTAGTTGCTGAACATCTGCATTTCTTAATGGAACTCTGTTCCCACATAAAGTTTCTTGTGATGACTCTATTCTAGGTTATTTCCTTCAATGTAATGCATCACAAATTAACTATTAAGTAGAAGAAGTCCACAAGGGGTATTACAGAAATTACCAGTACAAATTAAATATAAACACTTTGGGCTTCATTTAAGAAGTACAAAAACACCAAGGCTGCAGCACAAAACTCTCTTTTGAGGTACCAAGCACCTCAATTTGCACAAATACATCTAGATTTCCTCCAAAGGGCATAGGCTTACAGAGCAAAACGGTGCTTTTTGCAGAGGGGCAGAAGTTTATACCAACCAATGGGATGCGTTGAATGGAGGACATTCCTTGTAAAGTACAGAGGCTGTGCACCGTACCCCTATCTTTACGTATATGTGCAAAACCAAGATTTGCGGAGTGAGATTTTATTTAAATGAGATAAAGAGTTTGTCTTGATTTTTACAGGTGTGGCCAAAAATATTGGCACCCTTGTAGGTGTTTTTTTTTTTAACAATTCTCCATTTCTTCCAGAGAATTGTTGAAATTAAAATATATTTTAGTATCCACATATGTATTTCTTTGCTTTGAAGTGTAGTAAAACACAAAAATAAAAAATTAAGCTTATTCCACACAGAAATCCTTAAATGGACCAGATACAATTATTGGCACCCTTTAGATGTAGTTATTATTATTAACATTTATTGATATAGTGCCAGCATATTCCAGATAGCTTTATAATTGAGAACACAGTAACAAATGAAACTGGGTCTTACAGACAGAGGTAAGGGAGCCTTGCTTCAAGCATACAATCTATAGGACAATAGGAGTTTTATACATGAGGTTAAGTGCTACATATTGCATATTGGACCAGCCAGATTGCAAAGGTTAAAAGTGCTTAGTGGACTATATGTTCCAGTCACACATCTATGTTGGTCAGGGGCTCAGAAGTCATAAGATTGTTTGAAGGTTTTTATAGAAGGAACACATGTAAGTCTTGTGTAAAATGTGTAGCGGCCTGGTACTAGTAGAATAGCCTAGGGAGGTTAAGAGCATACTTGCCAACTCTCCCGGATTGTCCGGGAGACTCCCGCATTTTGCGAGAGTCTCCCGGACGAGTGTGGCAATCTCCCTGATAGGAAGGGGGAAAAATTTAGTTTAAACGCCGCGATTCACCCGGAATCGCGGCATTTAGCCCCGCCCCCACTGTAAAGTGCCGCGATTTGCGTCATTCCGTCGCGGGGGCGGGGCCAAAATGACGCGATTTCGCAGCCCCGCCCCCTGCACGCCCACGTCCCAGCCGGCATCTCCCGGAAAAAGAAAAAAAAATGTTGGCAAGTATGGTTAAGAGTTTGATTGAGTATTTGATAAGCTTGCCTGAAGAGGTGGGTTTTCAGAGAACAGGTTTGGCGGCTACAGGAAAGTCTTGTTGTGTGAGAGAGGACATACCACAGAGCCTGACAAAAAGTCATGTAACCGGGAATGGGAACAGCTAACGATTGTGGATGAGAGACATAAATAATGAGCAGAATGATGGTGTTACATTAGGAGATATCCTGATACATGTGAAGAGGTGTATGTTGGTGCAATTTTGTTGGTGGCCTTGTATGTTAGTAGAAGTATGGTATATTGGATTTTGTAAAAACAGGCAACCAATGTAGAGACTGATAGAGCGGAGCAGCAGTGGAGCAAAATATTTTGCAAAATAAATTGTAGGGGCAAGAGTCTGGTTCTGGGAAGATTATTAATTCTAAGGTGGGAATAATTTTTCTTAATGTAATTTCTTTCAGTTTTCTGATTTAAAAAGATAAACAGTATTACATTCAGAATCAAAAACAAAGGTTCTGTAATATTAACAGAGAAAGAATGGACACCAGATACTGTTGTCAATTTCAATTTATGTTTAGAGGAAATTGTAAGGTATTTAAAAAAATTGCAATGGTGCATATATTTTTGCCAACAACTGTACAGCTCTATACTTCTAATAGGACAAAAATTGTGTCATCCAGTACACTAAAGCGCTATATGTCCTAAGGTATCTCACACTCTCATTTACTTTAAGCCATAACTGAGGCTAAATCATGTATAATTTTAGGGAAAACAGTAACAGTCTGATTCATCAAGGGACGTAAACGACGATTTTGTGTGTATCATCCGCAAAATCACCCTGTGCATGACCAGAACTGGCTCATACGCCACAGAACGAACCCCATTCATTTCATCTTCGTGCGCACAGAGTAATACTACAGCCTAGTTTTAAGAAAGGAACAGGGAGGGGAAGGAGCATTTGGCCGTGGTCAGTGTACAGTAAGGATGGGCCAATCACGAGTCTCACAGCTACATCTGATTCAAGCCCTGGGCATCTCAAAGTTACTTGTTTTTCAGCTGTTTCTCTTGCTCCAGCTACAGGGTTAGTCTGAGTGCCGCCTACTAATGATGACGGCAGTGTATGCATGCTATAACAGATGTATGCAATCAGTAGCAACTGTAAAAATGTAGTTTATATGCAATAGACATTAATAACATTCTTATAAATGTATTTTATGGAAAATAAAATAATTTTTAAAATATATGTATATTTTTAATGTTTTGTAATTAATGTCTATATTATTACCTGGTGACATTAATTCAATATTTTATTTTATTTTCTGTGTGTTCTTTTGTCCTGTGTAGTAGACCACAGATCTTCAGATCCGCTCCTTGTTGAATTCAGGCATACGCAGACCTGAATTATGTGCATTTTGAAACAAATGTACATTGCGCTCAGTTCGCCTGAGTCATTAAGGAAAGTAAGGCAAATATAGGAGTAAATGTTCTCCGGGACAAACCATGTTACAATTCAAGGGGTGCAAATCACTTTATTATTTTGCACATAAGTTAAATACTGGCTGTTTTGTCATCTAGCACACAAATATTTTATAGCTGTATTTTTACACTGAAATTTAAAGTTGATCTATGACATGCCCTATCCAAACTATAAATCTGTTCCCACATTTTAAATTTACCTTCCCCTCTGATGCAACATGGTTTTGCCCAGGTGCAAAGTTACTCCTGTTTTATGCTTTTCTCTCCTTAATGCCTTGGGCCCAGTATGTGTGCCTTGATGAAGCAGCTCCTAAAAGTTTCAATTAATGAAAAGGGTGGTTCTTAAGTGGTAGGAAGTTATGACATTTGCACTTTTGCACAGTGTGATACTTGAGATTGTTTGTCTCCTGTTAACCTAAGCTACCCAGATATTTTTCTGTTCATGTCTGCTGCTTTAGTTAGTTGTATGTGCCTGCTTGCCTGTCTGCTATTCCTGTACTAAATAATATCGTGCAAGTGTCTTATGATGAAACAGCACAGCCATCTATTATTGAGGGATACCTATCTTCCAGTTTCCTGGTGAGTTTGTGGTTGTGCTTTTACACTAATGGTTTATTTTTTTTTTATGTGCGCAGGAATATAATAGTTTGTTGCCTGGAGCTTCAGTTGCAGACAGTCTACTAAAAGCACAAAATACAAAGGGGACATTAAACAAGCATCTAGCAGGTGAGAACAACATGTTACTGAACATTTGGTACAAAAAGAAATAAGATGATGTCACCTATAATAACCAGATATCAGCTTTTGTAAGCATAGTGTAGGCACACTAATAAATCATAATAATCATAATCATAATTACTACCAGTGCCAGATTAACATATTGGTCTTTCTGGGCTATAGCCCAGGGGCCTTGGGCAGCCAGGGGGCCCTAACAAAGATTTTTACTTAAAGCCAGCGATTTTGTTCAATTCATTCAAGTTAAGCAGGAGCAGCTAACAGCAAATCTGATGCTGTTAGCTGCCCTGCTGTCAGTGTGGACGCGATGCGCAGCATGTTGCTTAGTGGAGAGGTATCGTGAGACTATGACATAGACACTGTGTACCGCGCATGCACTGACAGCAGAGCAAGAAGAAAGAAATGCTGCCTGGAGCCTGAAGGCTACAGCGAAGAGGACAAGGTAAGTGCTGTTTTTCTATGTATGTGGGGAGCGGAGGTGATACACTGGGGCTGGGGGAAGAGATCATGACTGGGGGTGGGGAGGTGAATTGGATGCAGGGGGGATGGGGCCCTTTACAAATTACTGGGGGCCTCACAGTACCCTTAGCCCTGGGGCCTACATTGGCTTAATCCCGCCCTGCTTGTTACTATGAGTTACAGCACATGCTTGATTTTAAATATATGCATATTGCATGTTTACTTTTTAACTTAAAGTATTATTCAGGAAGTCCAACCAGACATTCTTGGCCTGATTCATTAAGGAAAGTTAGAGAAAAAATGAGTACGTTTTCAACAGGACATAACCATACAAAGGGTGCAAAATAGTTTATTATTTTGATAATAAGATAAGACAAATTCTGGCCGTTTCTTTCATGTAGCACACAGACTTGATAGCATTATATGTATACTGAAATGTAAAGTTGATCTAGAACATGCCTTACCCCAACTATAAATCTGTCCCCACATTTTAAATTTACCTCCCTCTCCAATGCAACATGACTTTGCCAAGGGGCAAAGTTACTAATTTTTATGGCTTTACTTTCCTTAATGAATCAGGCCCTTTGTGAATAACTTGATCTCCCTCAAGCTAGAAGCCAAAAGCAGGCCATACATGCTGCAGTATTGCATTTAATACAGGACAATCGCAACATGAATGACCCAAAAAAGATCCAGATGCAGGAGAATGATCCTAGTGAAATAAAAAGGATCATTATAGGGCATGTTTTTAAATGCAGTTGGAAGATTACAGCAAAATATCACTATCAGCCCCTGCATGCTAACATTTTCCAAGGGCACAATGAGATCAGAATGGCTGAATTTGGTCTACGTTGGCCATCTACATGTGTGACCAAATTAAACATTACCCCTGTCACCTGGAACTCACGCAGAATGTGTTTGGGCAGCTTAAGCTGCAAATAATGTGTATTTTTATTTTGCTTTGGTCTTTATGAAACACCGATAACATGTAAGAGCCGCAGATTGTTTTAGGTATCATGGGAAGTATAAAACATTGAGCAGTAAAGTGAATTTGCATGTAAAATTGGGTGCATATTTCATAGTGCTGCCACTTTTTCAGTGTGAGGTTTTAGTTACATATTTTATCAAGCTCTCCACCAGTGTAATTATTTTAAAGACTGCTAGGTAAGCTATGAACAGCCACACATGCACAGATCTGATTACGAAGATATATAATCACCGTTAAGGTTGTTTATAAAGTCGCTTGCGTAGTCCTCCTAATTTCCTTTGCTCACAATCTCTGATTAATGTGTGTACTTTAAATCTGGTCATTTTAGAAAACAACCGTTACTTTATGCTTGGAATCTTATTAGGAATAGAAGGTTTGGCAAGGTCTGGCCTGCCAGACTGAAATAGTGTTGAGATTTTGAGAGTTACATGTGAGTCTATTTTGGTGGTTGATGCGATGGAAAAACAAATGTACAGAAAAACGATTTTAACTCTGTGTGTGGCTAGTTTCAGTGGTCCAGTCAGCACCATTTAACATCAAGTGTGCCGTCTACTAAAAACAACTATGTGAATTTGAAAAAGGGCACATATAAAATGCACATATTGCTGGCAGGTTTAGTTTACTGCTGCGTGTCTGCATAGTAAGGGTAATGTGATGAGCCATTAAAATTTTGTATTTTTAAGCACAGTATTTTATAACTAAAGCACTGATACATAGTAATGGTGGGAGAATCAGAACTAGCCATTGGTGACTCTATTTATTAATATGTATATGTATCTGTGCTTTAGCAATTAAGTGCTGTGATATAGATACTAGAGATGGGCGGGCTCGGTTCCCCCGAGATCCGAATCCTACCGAATTTAGCGTATTCGAGCAGGCTCGGTACTCTCCCGCCTGTTCGGTTTTGAAATCGAGGCAAAACGTCATTGTGAAATATTCGTTTTTCTGAGCTCGGATCTCGCGAGATTTGAAAAGCATAAATACCGGCCTCCACAGCAATCCATCGCCATTGGACAGGGAGAGAGCAGGGTTAGGTCACACTGGCTATATCAGCGCAGGGACAGTGATTGATTGTATTCAATACCATTGAAAGCTTAATACCAGTTGTTACAGCAGTAAGAGGAGAAGAGAGGAGGGTTTTTGTTCAGTTTCTGGCACTCAAAGTGCTGTTGCGGTGTTCCCCCATCCTTTTGCAGAAATTTATCTGGCTGTGAAAAAAGTAGTATTTAGCAGCACTGTACAAACAATACATTTAGCACTTCCATTTGATTTTGGGGTGTCCCCCATTCTTTTGCAGAAATGTATCTGGCTGTGAAAAAAGTACTATTTTTCAGTAGTGTAAAAAAAATATATTTAGCACTTCCATTTGCTTTTGGGGTGTCCCCCATTCTTTTGCAGAAATTTATCTGGCTGTGCAAAAAGTCCTATTTTGCAGCAGTGTCAAAAACAATTTGTAGCACTACAAGTGCTCTGGGCTCAGAATGGATTCAAAGCAGTCCACATATGAGCAAAATGAGCAACCCGGTTCTGTCACCAGTCCTGATGCTAGTGTTCCCAGTACGTCATCTGGGAAAGGCGATGTCAAACTACACCGTCTTTTGAAATCAGCCCAAAAAACACACACCAAAAAAAAATGTACCCTGTTAAAGCGAAAAAGAAGTGTAACTGAGGAAAAGTTAACTGCCGATAAAAAAAAAATTGCCAACATGCCATTCTACTCACGTAGTGGCAAAGAGAGAATGAGGCCTTCGCCTTTCTCTATTAGTGGCAGATCCAAAAATGTTACCGAGCCTACAAGTGGTGCACAACTACTGTTACGCATCAAAGCCGAGCTGCAAGATAACAGTGAGGCATTAGAGGATAATGTTTGCTCTGAATCAGAAATGACACCAATCCCTGTGGAGAGTCCATCCAACAGTGGGATGTCTAATTGTGAGCATTCTGTTAGTGTACCCATAAAGAGGGGCCCTTTCAGCAGTTCTGCTGATGTGTGCCTGAACAGCCCGAGTGTAGCCGGTGATACACAAATTGAGGATGTCACTTTGGAATTAGAAGAGGATGAGGGGGAGATTTGTGTAGGCGACAAGGGCGCTAATGAGGATGTTGATGATTATGATGCAGACAGATACCAAATTGCCTTTCTCAATTTCTATTTATATTCTAGATTATATAACGGCTGAATAGTTTTCTTTTTTACTCCTAGTGGAGAGGGGATCTGATGCAGACAGATACCAAACTGCCTTTGTCCATTTTTTTGTATATTCTAGTTCTACAGTCTATGCAGGCTGCTTTTTTTCTATTTTACTACAAGTGGATGAGGGGGGGGGGGGGGCTGATACAGACAGATACCAAACTGCCTTTGTCAATTTCTTTGTATATTCGAATTTCTAGTTCTACAGTCTGTGCAGGCTGCTTTTTTTCTACTTTACTACAAGTGGATGGGGGGGGCTGATGCAGACAGAAACCAAACTGCCTTTGTCCATTTCTTTAGACATTTAACTAGAAGTGTAGGGTGTAATATACACCCAAAGACGATGGCTGCATTGCCAATAGGCTAAGATGGAGAGGAAGACAATCAGGATCGTGTGCAGAATTAAGGACGGCCTACCAGGGATTAAACTGTTTTCTTCCTAATTTATTAGCTTTAGAATTACCTTACTTATCCAAGAAACAGATGGAGCACTAAATTTGGTTACTTTATGCCCAAAAACATTGATTTTCCAACAAAATAGCAAAACAAAACAAAACCAAAACACGCAATGGCGGTTTTGCAAAACCAAAACACAACGGTAATCCAGATCCAAAACCAAAACACGGGGGTCAGTGACCATCTCTAATAGATACATTTTCCAGGTTGAAACATAAGTGAAGAAAATCTAGAGTAAAAGATGAAATCATCTGAAAATCATCTTCAATTTCAAATTCTTAAATAACTCCACTCATTACTCAGAGCGTTTTCTCCGCAGTGTCACAAGCGCCCAGCCTGCCACAGATACAGCAATCTGAAACAGCTGCCTGTGACTGGATTCACCTTTGTCACTTACTAAAGAATACACCTTTTCTGCCACCACAAAGGATTTAGTATGGAGTCATTGCATTCACCAAAACTACTTATTAATGTTTCACACTTAAATTACATACACATGTAGCATGAGCCTCACTTGGCTTTGTAAGTTCACAAAGAATCATGTAGAATATGCTAGATTAAATGTATTTTATCCCAGCAATGTTTCCAAGGCTTAAGTACAAAACAGGTAATAACAAGACATACAAAATAAGTTGCACAAATAAGTTTCAGAAATAAAATAGGAAATAAAACCAGAGGTACTAACTTACTAGTTTAAGACTTGGCATGAGGGGAGTACACTTTGGGAAAGATGGCACACTCCAACCTAGGCAGGTCCCCTCATAGAATGAACAACATTACTGGGTAGTCAGCTGATTTTTAACCTTCTCACATTGCTCCTACCCCCACCTTTGGAAATTAACTCTCTCAATGTCAGGGCAAACTGGTTCCCAAAATGACACAGGGCTTTCGAAATGAGTAATCTATTTCCTGATATATATACGCCTGGAATTTCAAAGGGTAGGAGTTCTCACCTCTTGACTTTGTCTGGCTGCCCAGACTGTTTACACAAACTCAGAGATGTTATCTGTCTGGCCTGTTTACTTTCAAAAGACTCTTAATACTTGTACAGGTCAAACTCATGTCATTCAGCAAAGCACACGTTGACATACAAAATACACACGGGCATACATGAATATTCAGGGGAAAAGTAACAATCAGTGATTAGGTGCAATACATAATCGCCACACAAGGGCGTAACTACCATAGGTGCAGGGGCTATAACTGCTGCGGAGCCCATAGCTGAGTAGTGGCTCATCTTCCCTGCGAAAGCCTCATGTGTAGGTTTTTCACCAGTGGGTGTTGAATAGGAGACCTTACAAACTTTTGTTATGGGGGCCACAGAGGCCTAGTTATGCACCTGCTTTTATCAATATATTTATGTTGTATGTTTTCCTGCCACTGTTTAATGTTATGTTTCCTCTTGCATGTGTCAGGTTTCACCTGTAAGAAGGTATTGGCTGGTCATTTTAAAGCTGTCACAGCTCTGGCCGTGGTTGAGAAGGAAAGTGACTTCTCCGCGGTATATTTGGTGGGTATACTGTATATAGCTGTCAGTGATTATAATCATGAGTCCAGAACACCTAACCATGTTTATTTAAAGGACAATGGAATGGGTGCATAATTTATTCTCATTTGACAACTACACGAAAAGGATTGTCCTGTTCTATAGTACATACAAGAATTAGTCCCCTGCGGACATGGAGAAACAGTTGTGATTATAATATTGTTTGAGGCAATGTCCATCATTTCCCTTCCGGCTATTCATAAAGCAGCTGCAGCTGAAGAATCAAGGCTGAGTTTGGCTGTGTTAGACTAATTTATGCTGCTGTGTAAATGCGATGGGGCAGGGAACACCTAAAGCCAAAATGTGCAGAATTTCACGGCCAAATACGTAACGAGGTGAATCCTGTATAATGGTAGCAAATATAAGACTATATAATATAGCCTCCTGTCATTCTTCCCTTCACCTTTAATCCAGAAGGTACCCTATCTGTTCTTGTTGAGCTGTGACAGTTATCACTCCTCTTGTCTGTTTGTCCCCCTACTCCCGCTTTGCTTATTTAAATGCAGAGCATGGGGATATGGGGGCAGGATAATGCCCCAGGTGGCTCATGGAGGGACTGTGAGTGTTGGCATTGGCAAAAGTTATTATTGGCATGGAGTTACCACTTAAGATACAATTAATTAAATTGACTGTCAAGACTAACCAAGGTGAGCAATAGCATCTCATCAAGTTAACAAGTTTATCAGCCGTCAGTTGTGATCTGCAGTAAAATCTGTATTTATTAGAGAAATAAATTATTATTTTTTTATAGTGAGGGATTGTCATTGTGAGCAGATAGTGTATGTTTCCTTTCCTAGTAGCTGAGCAGTGGCTGGGACCGCAGACTGTGTGTATGGAATCTACAAACATGTTCCCTCATTGAGACGTTTTCCAGACCTGAACTGGATCAATGGAGTGATCAAAGAGAAACAGCCTGCGATGGGGTTGTAATGGACATGTGTTATTGTCCAAAGAGGTAGGTTTATAGACTGTGCTTCTCATTTATATAACAGTTTCATAATGTTTAATGCTGACCACACATTGGCCAATCTAGATGCTGGACCTGCTGTTTCCAATGTGTTGATAGTCATGGGAGGCCAAATTGAATAGATACATCTATATGGTTTTTGGCCCCAACAGAAGGATGAAATGGGGACTTGTTAATGCAGTTGGCAGATGATAACACACAGGCTGACAGTGGTTATCTACTGACTAGATTTTTTAACTTTCTATAATATGATTCAATCAAAAGTGATCAGATAATTGTCAGGCATCATTTATATTTTAGAGCTGCATACGCAGTGAAATTGTGACACTCTGCTGATATTGCTAGGAATATAGTAGTGTTTTTGTACTTAAAATAATGCCTAGTCTTTCTGTTATCTTATGCCTGACTACCTTTTCTCTAGGCTGGGCTTCAAGGATATGGAGAGCGCAAGAAGCATTTGCTAATGTACATTAGATATATATTGATTTAGGTAGGGACACACAGGGTTTTCTTTTTTAAGGGAAGGTGGATAAAACCCTTTAAATTATTCTGTATGCTATTTTCTTTTTTAGGAAAGAGTTTGCCTATTCTTCCAGTGATGGAAACATTTACATCCGCCATTTTGCCACAGTCAGTTCTGAGATGACCCTTGTAAATATTCTAAAAGGACATGAAGCAGAGGTCACTTCAGTTGTGTGGCATCATCTGATGGACAAGTGGATCACAGGCTCTGAAGATGGAACCATTCGAATATGGGTAACTATTCAATCAGATAAAAATCCTGGCTGAATTGTCTTTTTACTATAATTAATGTATTAATACAGTAAGGTTGAGAGCTGTGGTAGTTATTAATGTATTACTACAGTAAGGTTTTCAATAAGCTTGTGAGTATACTTATATTTTTGTACTTTAAAGGAAAAATAATAGGTAATTGCTAGCAGGCTCCATTTTCCATCTACAAATATTTTGTTACACATATGAGCATAAGTCATTCCGTACAGTGGACCGTTTTCATTGATTAAAGGGATATGATTCAGAGAAGAGTTAACTCTACCACTAACCCTGGCTAATGGTTAAGACATCAGCCACACTTCACTTACTCTCTATCCTGTCATATCATCATAGTTATTTCATATCCTCACCAGAACACCTTTGGGTCTACATTTCTATTAGAACACATTGCAAGTCGTCACATTTAGTGTATTAGAAACAACAAACCACTTACTACAAATTAACTAATATGCAAAGTAGCTTCATACTCCCAGTCAAGTCCATATGAGAAGGTAAGCAAATGCCATCCTGGGATGGCATTAGTATGCAGCGGAAAGCATATTCTTGGTAACTCCCTAGTACCGCAGTCCCCATAGAGTTCCATGGGGATTGCGGTAACAAATGTAAAGTAGGTTAATGCAGGAAAAATCTCCAGTTTCTCCTGTGTTAACCGCTGCATAAATTGAGTGAAGACCTACAATAGCCAATCTCAGGAGAAAACAGTTTTCTCCTTATTTTTGGGCTATTGCAGTTTGTTAAATAGACTCCTTAATGTCCCATGGTACATGCCAGTCCAGTAGAGGTTACACTACTGGCAACTACTGAGCATTAATCAGGGGGGAGGGGATAAAATTTATTTACTCCATTTAGCAAACTTAGTTCATAGCACAAACACAGCTCATATCAGGTATTACTAAGTTTTAGCTGTACTGTCCTCACTGCATATTCATGATCTTTTTCAAGTTGTCTGTCTCTTATGCTCTTCACTACTACTAAAATGTCTTTAAAGCAATATCTCTTATGTTTGCAGAGTGAGGATGGATCACAGTGTGAGAAGATCCTGCACACCAAGGGAGTGATCACATGTGTTTGCATTGACCAGATAAATGGGTGCATTGCTGCAGGGGTACATGACACCGTTAGGTAATTGAGGCAATTGCTATTTCAGCTTCTAATCCTCACCTTACAAAGCTGTGTCTGCAAGGAATGCATAGCATTTCCGACACAATTACAGTACAGCTCAACATTTATAATTAAAGCAATCACCATGCTTTTATGGACAATTATTATAGCAAAAATTAATTGTGCTGTTACCAATATTAATCTGTTATCTCACATAAACAATTTGTAATATATTTGAGTAGGTGTTAAATTGAGATGACATATATCATGGTGTCTGGAAAATTGTTCAATTATTACTACAGATTGATGACAGTGTGTCAGACGATTTACTTTCTTCCAAGTCTTTTTGAAACATAGCTATCATTTTAGATTAATAACAGGAATAATTTAATTTTGGTGTAATAATGTCTAAATACTAGACAATGTTTTTCTACATGACAGTGATCTGCATTCCTGGAAATACTGCATATATTGCCCTATTGCCCAGGCAATAACACATGCTTTTTTTTTATGGCAATATTGCTTCAATTCATATGTATTATATTGATTTTGTAAATTCCCAGGGTTTATGATCCAGACTCTCTGCTTCAGGTTCAGTGTAATGTGGGACACACAGACCTAATCCGCTCCCTTATCCACATTCCAGAGATGAAGCAGGTACAGTGATAGTGTAATACTATAGTACATCTGATCTAGCTGTATAGTAAATACAAGTAGGCCATGTGAGCAAGTAAAATGTATGCTAATCAATTCCTCTGTCTCTGCAGTATGTTTCAGTTTCATGGGACAGGACAGTAAGAATATGGAAGGCCTACTACAAGACAAACAACCAGCATAATTCCAAATATTAACCACATCGCCTATAATAAATCCATAATAATAGGTTATAGCTAAACCATCTCTTAGTTAACTAAAAAAGAAAGTATGGAGATCTACTGCTGCATTAGAGTTGCTCAATTATCCACATATGAAAATTGGGATTCATGGTCACTCTGGATCGCTTCAATTCATAAATACAATACAGTTATCTCAGGCACTGAAACCTTGGACGAACATTAAAGAGCTACATATTTGGATCATGGGCTTAATTTGTTTAGTCCAACATGTTTTTTTTGCCTACGATTTTTAAATAATAGAATAATAACGATGTCAGCTTTTCTGAGACAATCATATCATTGGATTATAAATTTACATATTTTTTACCATACTTTTTATTTGTGTACAAGTTTTTGTTAATAAAAAGAGTTTGTGTTGGGGATAGTATTTTATAGTAATGTGTTTTTATTATTATTTCTTGTGGGTTTTTTTTATTTCTTCTACCATATCATACCTAATTTCATATAGTTTATTATGCATACCATTAAAATGAGAAAACTCCCAGGGTCAAGAAGAGTGTGGGAAGAGAGAAAGTGAGTCAGATGATTGAAGACAAGTCGTTCGAGAATTTTAGAAGCAAAGGGAAGCAGAGATATGGGGCAATAGTTGGAGAGAGAGGATGACAGGCATTGGGAGAGTGGGAGCGGAGGAACTTGGAGGGGACATGGTCAAGAGGACAGGTTGTAGAAGAAGAGGAGGAGAAAAGAGTGAGGATCCCAGAAACAGTTACAGGAGTGTAGGAGCCAAGGGTGGCAGACTGACTGATAGAGAGGAAGGGTGGGGGAAGGTGAGTCCGACAAGAGTAGATACCATTGTGGATAGAGTCAATCTTGTCTTTGAAGTAGGTTGCAAAGTCAAGAGTGGTGATGGACGAGGGGGAAGGAGGTGAGGGAAGACACAGTAGAGAATTAATGGTAGCAAAGAGGCATCAGGGTTTATTGGACAGGGAGGAGATGAGGGGTGTGAAATAGGTTTTTTTGCAAGAGAGAGGGCAGAGTAGTAGGAGGAAAGGATGAATTGAAAGTGGATGAAGTCAGCGATGGAGTGGGATTTCCTCCCTTGGTGTTCAGAGGAGAAAGAGCACTTTTGGAGGAGATAAGTAAGGGGGAAGTGCGATGGTTGGGGTTTAGAATTGCGGAGACGGAGTGGGGTGCCTGCGGCTGCAGTATCAAGGGCAACAGAGAGTGAGGAGTTGTAAAGAGTGATTATTGGGGCATGTTAGCGAAGAAATGGGAGCCAGGAGGGGTTCCAGGGAGGTCACAAAGATGATGGGGTCAATGTTGTTAATTGGACGCTGCGTGCAAGTGACTTTGGGTGGGAGAGGGGTCAGGAGGTAAAGAGAGGGTAAAGGAAAGGAGATTGTGGTCAGAGAGTGGAAAGATAGAATAGGAGAAGTTGGAGATTTCACAGAAATGGGAGAACACTTGGTACGGGAGTGACCATCACAGTGGGTGGTGGATGTAGTCCTTTGGGAGAAGCCATAGGAAGAAGTTAGAGTTAGGAGTTTAGAGGCAGCTGTAGTAATAGGAGAGTCAGTAGTGATGTTAAAATCACAGATAATAATTGTGGGAAGACCAGAAGAGAGAGAATGGGAAAGCCAGGCAGTGAAGTTATCCTAAAATTGTGAGGAAGGCCAGGAGGACGATAGATGACAGCAACACGAAGGTGGAGAGGGGAGAAGAGAAAGAGTGATCTTCAAAGTAGGAGAGGGAGGGTTTAGGGGGGATAACACTGAAGGTGTAGCCAGGAGACAGTAGGACACCTACACCACCTCCTGGCAGTCCCCAGGACAGGGAGTGTGGGAGAAGGAGAGACCCCCCCCCCCATGGGAGAGTGTAGCGGGAGAAGCAGTATCAGAGGGGGAAATCCATGCTTCTGTAAGGGCCAGGAGACCAAAGGAGTGGGAAAATAAGAGGACATGAATGGGAGTGAGTTTATTGCAGACTGATCTTGCATTCCAGAGTACACAGGATAGGGGAAGGTGTGTGAGAGGAAGGATGGGAATAAGGTTGGCAGGATTGGATGTCTTGGGGAAACAAGGTGATGTGTGCTGGTGGGGGGGAGCGACAGCTGATAGAGGGGATAGGGTTTGGCATATTGTATGGAGTGATTATATGGGGAGGGAGCCATGTGGGGGAGAGGGTGGAAGTGTTGAATGGAGAGTAATAAGGCACAAGCGATGTAGTAACTGAGTTCTTGCAGAGTCATGAAGTAGGAGAGTAGGCCAAAGTCAGGTCAAACTCAGTTTCAGCTCTTCATACTTGTGGTGGCAGACAAAGCCTTGAGTAGCCTTGAAAGTACAATGATGAGATAGAAGACGAAACAGTTGAAGCAGGGGGAGGGAGTGGCTGAGCAAGTAGTACAGCAGGCTAAATAAACAGGTGATGTTGCAGGGAAATAAAATGACAGCGAAAAACAACTTTCATGAACTGAGAAGGAAATAAGATCAGAATCCGAAACAGACTTCTTGTGTGAAGCTTGCAGCCAGGAAGAGATGAAAACAGTTCCAGTCACCTGGCTGTCCTGACTTGAAGACCCATAGATCTGCAGATGTAGTCCACTAGCAAAGAACTGCAACTCAAAACTAGCCACCCTGCAGCTTCCAGCTATCAATCCTCAGAATGAACAACCCTCCTTCCCTCGAGTGCTTCCTTATATCCAGGGTCAAATTTCCACACTGCTTTCCCCTACCTTGGCAAACCCCTAGCTCTGTCCCTCTTAAACATTGGTGGGTACTGGATTAGGGGGTTGGAGGGGGTGTGGAGATGAGCTGTGCTTCCACATAAGTTACCCTGCTGGGTTGCAGACAAAATGTATGGACTAGTCCTGTGGAGAACAATGGATACTAATTGGTCTTCCCCCTCACCTGTATCCTGCAACCTGATCCTTTCACATAGCCCACCTGGCTTTACATTAAGGACAATGAACAACAGCTTCACTGCAATATCAACAAGATACAATAAACAATATACATATTTACAATGAGCTACAAACCCAGACCAAAATTGGTCTGTCAGGAACAAAGAGTTGTGCCTGTCTTTAAGATCTGTCAAGCTTCTGCCAGGTATGTCAAACTCAAAATACAAATTGGGCCAAGTTATCAAAGTCTAAGATAGTGTGGGCCGCAAGAAAAAGGAATAGTCTCATATGCAATTTGTTAAGGTATATTAAGAAAAAAGAAAAAAAAAGTTTAATGTTTTCTTCCCGATACTTGACACTGTACCCTCTGTACTGCTTTTGCTCCCCTTGACCTTTCTATTGCCTTCTTTCTTTTCTTCTGTTTAATTTTTTTTCCTCTCATGGCTGCTCACTGTGTCCTCCTCACTGCAATGTCGGGCGTGATGATATCATGCCCAACAATTAGTGCGAGGGGAGGAGGGTGCCGGACACCGCCGAGTCAGATAAGTATTTATTCTTTCTGGGCCCTGGCAGGGTCGCAAAAATTATGCGTTTGGGCCGCATGCGGCCAGCGGGCCACGAGTTTGACACCCCTGTGCTATCAAAATGAAGAGAAAAGAGAAGTTGTGGTTCAAAGAACAGGGGCACTCCGGTTTCCAGAGGGTAATTGAATAAGTATATAACATATATCAGGGCCGTAGCCTTTATTAGAACATATAATGAATACACGGCGAAATATAGAGATAAAAACAAATAGAAAAGATAAGAAAAGAAGATTAAAAATGGATTAGCCCTTCAGTAACTACCGCTGGAATAATTAATACCTCCAAAGTATCTTATAGGTAATTGGTAAAATAGAGCTAAGATGTTATAATATAAAATACATAGTAGTCATCTAATAATGATTATATTGCTGTTAATACATATGTTATTAGTTAATGAACCAAAATTGGTGTAATCAATATGTTGCTCTATCACAGTGTGCCACAGGAATTGTATCGTTATTCTGGCACCTCTCCTAGTCTTCCCCAAAGCTAGCAGGTCTAATAGTGCAATAGTGATAAGTTAAATGAGCTACAGTGACTCCGTGTACTGTGGTGTCTAGGGGCCTGATTCATTAAGGATCTTAAATGACTATTCTAATAGCATGGAGTATGATATGAGCGGAGAGACGTTAGGAGACCCAAACACGGACTCAGTTGCCGTGGCGGTAGTTACTTCCAGGTGTGACATACATTTTGCCCAATTGCTTTAACAAGGTATCCCTTGTTAAAGCAATTGGGCGAAACGTACGTCAGGATTGTGACGTCATTTCTGACGTCACACCCAGAAGTAACTACCGCCACGGCAACTGAGTCCGTGCGTGGGTCTCTAAACGTCTCTCCGCTCATATCATACTATTTCAGATATTATTTAGAGCCAGCTAGACAGGGAATGTAGTAATGATATAGCGCTCCATGCTATTAGAATATTTTACAAGAACTAGCATATACATATATATTCAGTGTTAGCCAGATAAGGAATACTGTGGCGATATAAGCACTCTATGCCATTAGGATACTCTGTAAGAACCAGTCTGCAGCACCAATATATATTTAGAGCCAGCCAGACAGGAAGCGCTGTAGCGATATAGCGCTCCATCTTATCAGGTTACTCTGCAGGAACTAGCCTGGAGTGGTGTCAGACTGGAGATCTAGACACCACAGTACACAGAGTTACTGTAGCTCATTTAACTTATCACTATTGACCTGCTAGCTTTGGGGAAGACTAGGAGAGGTGCCAGAATAACGATACAATTCCTGTGGCACACTGTGATAGAGCAACATATTGATTACACCAATTTTGGTTCATTAACTAATAACATATGTATTAACAGCATACTTGCCAACTCTCCCTGAATGTCAGGGAGACTCCCTGAAATAGGGGTGATCTCCCTCACTCCCTGAAGAGTCTGGCATTCTCCCTGATGCTGAGCCAGTACAAGACGTGGTTGGCTTCGCCATCTGTGTCATGATGACACAGTTCAGAAATTGTATCCTATGTCCATGTATTGATGCCTATGGAGGTGGCCATTTTCATGGAGACCAAGATTTAATCAAAGACTGACAGGTAAGACAACATGACTTCAGTAATGGAGACAGAAATGTAGAAGACACTTCAGTCTCTAGAGATTCATTAGCTGTTTTTCTTTAACACATAGTTGCCTACTCTTCCGAAATGTCCGTGATACTCCCGCATTTCTGGCTCCCGGGAGAGCAGGGCAACCTCTCGGTTCTCGACCCCACAATAGATAAGTGTGGGGGTGGGGCTTAATGACACACATATTGTGTCATCTTAGCCACCCCCTGCTGAAATTGGGCAAAATTGTGACAATCGTTTAGGCGACGGTGCCAAAATGATGCGTCAAGCCCCGACCCCGCACGCCCTCCCACCCCGGGATCTCCCTGAAGTCAACAAGGAAAAGTTGGCAAGTATGATTAACAGCAATATAATAATTATTAGATGACTACTATGTATTTTATATTATAACATCTTAGCTCTATTTTACCAATTACCTATAAGATACTTTGGAGGTATTAATTATTCCAGCGGTAGTTACTGAAGGGCTAATCCATTTTTAATCTTCTTTTCTTATCTTTTCTATTTGTTTTTATCTCTATATTTCGCCGTGTATTCATTATATGTTCTAATAAAGGCTACGGCCCTGATATATGTTATATACTTATTCAATTACCCTCTGGAAACCGGAGTGCCCCTGTTCTTTGAACCACAACTTCTCTTTTCTTTTCATTTTGATTGACTATTTAAGTTGGCGGTGCACCCCTCAACTAACATGTATCTCTTCATTTAGTGATAAAACGTACAAATATTACTGCATGTTATATTTTATGAGGAAGGTTTCCTCCCTAGTGCGAACATTACCCTTTTTTCACCCATGTGCTATGCAAACCTGAGCTCCCACACTCATATCATCACCTAAGATTGTGGGCAGCATGGTAGGACAGTGGTTAGCTTCACACTGATATCATAAGTTTGATTCTGACCTGGGCCCTATCTGTGTGTAGTTTATATGTTCTCCCTGTATTATGAATGGGTTTCCTTCCATCAACCAAAAATATACCGATAGGTTAATTGACTTCTGACAAAAATGACCATAGTGTATGTGTGTTGTAGGAATTTAGAATGCAACATCCAGTGGAGCAGGGACTGATGTGCATGATTACATATTCTCTGTACAGCATTGTGTAATATGATTTGTGCTATATAAATAAACAATAATAAAAAATGATGTGGTTGCTGTGCACCTCCTGCATATGATTTACCTGCACTGCTGACAGTAAAAAGCATACGATTGGAACTCACCAGCCACTTGCTCCCTGACTCGACAGTGCCAGCAACAAGTTGGTGACAGACAGTTGGATTAAATCTACTCCTAGTGGTAAGGAATGCTGTTATGGAGACCGCCATGCAGCAGGCTAAAGATCTTCAACAGGTGCAGATGGAGCATATGGAGACAAAGCCCCTGCTATCCACTGTTTCAGCAACTCATAAGGAGATGGGACAACTCAGAGCAGAAACAGCCTCATAGGTCCTGCCCTCCCAGATGCCCAATACTGTCCTTATACCTAAAATGAAAGAAAGTGATGATCCTGATGCTTTAATGGCAATCGCAGAAAGAGTTGCCACAGCTCAGTCCAGGCCTGAGTAGCTCTTGTTAACTGGGGATGTGTTAGCAGCAGAAGCCAATTTGGTGATGGAGGATGCTGGGAACTATAATAATGTCATAGCTACTATCATGGACCCCAGAGACTTACTCACCTTAAAGACTTTTCAGCATCACTTTATGGCAGAAGTATTCTCTTCAGATGACTGAGCCCAGAGTCTGTCTAATTATGCTTATAAGTGGCTTCTGCTGGGAATGTGTACAGCTGCCCAGGTTGTTGGAGAAGTTTCTTGAGGCCTTATGTCACATTGGCATGGTGGGTTCCTCTACATCTGGCTGGCAGAATGGCGATAGCCATGTGAGTTGTTGAGATTGCTTTGGCTGTAGATGGGATGATATGTCCATTTTTGACAGCTGCCCAAGTCAGTCCAGCTAGTACAATTGCACTGAAACCCAGCTGAAGGAAACCTGAGAGCGAAAGAAATGAGACGATAGAGGGGTCAGCCACTGTATTAAGTCCAGGCACATCTGTCGGTATCAAAGCTTGGGTAACCCCCGTAAGTTTACCTGCCCATACTGATGATTGGAATGATCTGATTCCACAGAGAATCTTTGCTACCCACTTCCCTGAAACAGGATGCCTATTACCTGTTTTTGATCCAAAATGGTTTGGAGGGGCACTGGGAAGACGTTTGTCCACAGATAGTTTGTTTGGAGACATGTTTACCACAGCCCCTTTTTTACCTGGGAAGTAGTAAAAGTTAGACTCTGGGGCTAGTAAGTACTCATGGAGTTTGATAGCTCACTGAGTGGGGTTATATATTTTATAAGGCATGATAGCCCAGTTTGCAACTGGTCTATCAGGTGGAAAAAATGTTCCTGCCTTATGAGACCTTTTCCAGGCCTAGTGCTGCAATGTAGACTTGAGCGACCAAACTGATATCATTACCTAAAGGTTTGTTTGCTGTGTCCTGTTTCTTTATGGTGATTTCTATGCACTTACTGCTGTGTGTGAGTTCCCTGCATTTCTGACAATAAAAGGCATAAGATTGGAACTTGTCTGTCCTGCTCCCTAACTGAACAGTGCCTGCTACAGACGGGCTTTCAGCACTACTTCCATTATGTCATGTTTTCATAAAAAAAAGAGTACATGGAAAGAAATTGCATGTAGCATGTACAAAAATAGGAGTTTTAAAATACAGTTGATAAATATTGAAAAATATGGACATTTTCAAGGGCACTTTCTTTTATAACCTGGCTTAGTCCTGGAAATTAGGGACAGTTGGCAACTATGTGAGAACACCCCTCTTAAGTTACTAGAAATATATCCATTGTTGCTTATTATTATATTATTCCTTCGTAATCAGCGCCGGTGCTAGGGTCCTTGGCGCCCTAGGCACAGTGTGAAAATCGGCGCCCCCCTTTAAAAATCGGCGCCCCCCTGTCAAAATTGGCGCTGTGCTTCCCTCCCCTCAGCTCCCCATGTCTTTCTTTAACTTACCTGCATGAAGCTGCTCCTCTCTGCTCTGTCTTCTCCCCTCCACTCACAGACACTGTCGGGCCGTGATGATGACATCATCACGGCCTGTCACTGTCAGTGAGCAGAGGGGAGGAGACAGAGCAGAGAGGAGCAGCTTCATGCAGGTAAGATTCATAGCCCCTTCCCTCCTCTCCTCCCCGTGGATTTCCGTTTTAAATGACCATAGTCATTTTTTTTTTAATTTCGAGGCGCCCTGCAGAGCCCGGCGCCCTAGGCAATTGCCTAACCTTACCTAATGGGAGCGCCGGGCCTGTTTGTAATGCACCACAGTGCTGCACAGTGGAGGAAACAGAGCAGCATACTCTTATTTTCGAGTATTAGTCTGTTTTCTGAATCATGGAGTTAAAAAATCAAAACAAGATATGCACAAAATGAAGTTACATATGAAATTATATGAAGTTATGTCATATGAAGTTATGTTTTATCTCTATTGTAATATTGTAGTTTTCTACCTGAGAGGTCACCAAACACAGCAAATGCTGGTTACTATGGGTGATAGTTACAGGTGTGGCTCCTGAGTCTCTGACTGGTTTTTGTCTAACCAACACTGAAGTGGCAGCAGATGGCAGTGGGATTACACAGGTAATTATTTAATGCTGAGCCAAAAACAGCAACTAAGTCTGGCTTCCTAATCTCTTCTGTAACCCTCCCACTAAACAGTGCTTTGGGCAGTGGGCAAACCATATGGGGAAAGGAAGATCTGCCAGAATGCGGCTACCACTGTAAGCAGAGAAGCCTTTTAATATTCCAATCTCTGCTTTCTTCTACACTCAACAAAGAATGTTGCACTATGGGTGAAGTAAAAAAGGTATGTGCACATCTGTCTGTGACAAATGAGAAGTGATGCATATATGCAGTACCTAGTATATAGATATATATATAGATACCTAGTCCTATGATTATTTTGTTTTTGTTTATCTACTGATTTGTTATTGTATATGTCATAACTACTTACTATCACATAAAGTATTCATTTATTTTAACAAGACCCAAGTAATTCAGGTCACAGAGCAAAAATTGCTAGGCTGTTAGTGCATATATTATTTCACCAGGAAAATGTCATAAGGAGATAATACATTGTTGAAATCCTCACCTTAATCTGTAGGACCTATTTTCCATAGTAGACTGACATTGATAGTTGGCAATTTTTCTTAATTTCAGATATAGTCCCACATTTATCCTTGGAAATGTTCATATTTTTCAATATTAACTAGCAATATTGTATCATTTGGCTTGTTTTGTATATAAGATGCTATTCTTATTATTTATTCTCTAGGCTCTGTAAATTAATATTTTTAAGACTGGTAATTCATATTAAAAAAATAATTAAATAATTTTCTTTGAAGATGTCCTGAGGGGTTTTGCAGCAGACTATGCTAAACTGCACAATGTATAATGTACGTAGTTACATGTCAAGTTTCATGGGGCCCAATTTAGAGGTAGGCTCGAATCCAGCTAAAGGGTGCAATTTGTACATGGACAAACCAAGGAGGGCAAATGCAATTATATTTTTTGAGGGGAGGGGGGTTCCATGGAAATACTAGCTGCTTTGGCACGTAGCACACTAATACTGAACAGCTTTATTTTTTATGCAACAAATTATGGATGAGCTAAGATATGCCCCCCCCCCCCCCAACTCTAAGTCTGTCCGCACATGTTATATTTGTCCCCCTGTAGCACAACATAGTTTTGCCACAACTAGCATAAGTACAGACTAGTGAGTCCAAGCCCATCACTAATGAGTCGACCCTGAATACTCAATGAATACAAGGATCAACGCAAATGTATCAAGAACACTGATTGGACCGCACTGCTGCCCGTCTAATCAGCATTCTTATCACATTTGCCTTACGCGTGCTGTAATCAGAGGGAGATACATTTTGTACCCACACAACAGCTGGCTTTTTTTATGTCCTAAGTCATGTACTTACCAATACCAATAGGTGCAAATGCATGTGATATCAGAAAGTGTTGGCTCTGTGGTGCAGCATATCTGTAGTAATTATACTGTTTAGTGCTTTTATTGCATTATATCACAAAGGAATCTCATCATTGTGTATTGCAATTACATCTCACTGAATGTGTTCAATGCATTTCAGTAGATTCTTCTTTTAAAGTTTATTGGATTTGTTTCTTTCACTCATTGGTGCCGATTCAGAATGGGACGAATGTCAGTTTGTTTTGTGTGAAATCGCTCTGCCCATACCCAGTAATTGGGCACACGTATATGCACCTATGAAGACTTGTGTGATTCATCTCTTACAGCTAGCAGACACAGGAGGCGTATGTTGCAGGTCCAATAGATGCTGACGATGATGACTTATAGTAAACCAGCTGCTTATGCTGCTGGTGCAGATGTAGGAGTACTTGGAGATGCGTACAGCTTTGCATATAGGTGGAAATACGCTCATTTCCGTTCCCTTTTTTTGAGTAATTTACTCCCGTTTTGTATCCAACTCTGCATCAACCCCATATTATACTTTACCAGAATATGCTTTTTACACTCTGCCATCAAGTTTGTTCATTGCAACCTGTAGATTCATTTATTAGAGTGTGCTTAACTCTGCCATGAAACGTGTAAACCACAAATTACTTTTTTCTATGTTGTCCATGTGTCATTGCTGAGCAGCTGGTACCTTGCAAACTATATTTACACTGGCAAATTCCTTCCCCTCTTTTTAGACATTGGTAATTGATTTTGTTATTGTGCCATCTGTCTACTACATTAGTATAGTCTACTGTATGTAGAATTCCTACTAAAATGTGCTATATGTATACCTGTATTATTCTCACTGCATACCATAACATTATCTTACTAAAGTATTTATTTACACCTCCTAGTAATTATTCTCAATGCAACAAGGTCATTTAATAGAATGTTTATTTGTAGCACTGAGAGCTTCTTCAGACAATTTGTCCAGAATGACCTTTTGCATCATATTCAACCAGGCTTCAATATTTTTCTTGATTTGTCCCTGAGACTTCGACAATCCATGTGCCCTTTCTCTGTACACCCTTTTGTAGGAGAACTGTTAAAATACCATACATATCTATCAACTTTTCTCTGTGTTCTTCCACCTCTCCCACATGTATCCCTTATATCTTCAATGCTAACCTTTATCTTTCCCTTATCTGTTTCCGTTCTCTGTTCCTATGTGCCCGTATCTTCATTGCAGGTATCCCCCTTTCTCCCTCCCTACCTACCTGCTCTCTCCTGTGCCTCACATCCTGTTTCTCTCGCTCCTCTCTTTCTCTTGGCTCCTCTCTATCTATCCCTGTTCCTGCTCCTATTATTCCCTCTTACTAGTGAATTCACACATTTGATCCTCCATCATCACACTGTACCCCCTCTTTTATCACACAATGCCCCCTCCTTCATCACACTGTGCCGCCTCCTTCATCACACTTTTGCCCCTTCATCAGTGCCCCCTCCTTCATCACACATTTGCCCTTTCATCACTGTGCCCCCCCCTCCATCACACTGTGCCTCCTCCTTCATAATACTGTGCCCCGTCGTTCATCACACTGTGCTCCCTCCTTCATCAACCTGGGCCCCCTCCTTCATCAACCTGGGCCCCTTCTTCACCGCACTGTGTCCCCCTCCTTAATCACACTGTGTCCCCTCCTCCATCACTGTGCCCTCTCCTCCATCCCACTGTGTCCCCTCCTCCATCCCACTGTGTCCCCTCCTCCCTCACACTGTGTCCCCCTCCTCCCTCACACTGTGTCCCCTCCTCCATCACACTGTGTCCCCTCCTTCATCACACTGTGCCCTCTCCTTCATCACACTGTGCCCCCTCCTCTATCACAGTGTCCCTTTCTTCATCTCACTGTGCCCCTTCCTCCATCACACTGTGCCCAATTCGCCATCAAACTTTTATAACTGTGTCCCCTTCATTACATTATTTACCCCTTCATCACTGCTGTCATACCAGCACATTCCTCCCCACCTTGAGCATTATCTTATATATATAAGCCTAGCGGCGTGTGTTAGTGTGTGTGGAAAAAACTATTTTCTCAGAAAGGGCTCATCCAATTGACCTGAAATTTAGTATACTGACATTATTCGACAAAAAAATTATAATAGTGAAGTCAGTTGACTTCCATCATCCCCCTTTTCCCCCGTGGGGGGGGTTGTAAAGGCTAAATTTACGAGTTGAGGGCTCAAACTCTTGACTCCTTCCGGAATGCCAAGGCACAGATTAAGATTGAAAGTTGGAAGCATTATTATGCTATTGAGAAATCTGAATGTTAAGAGAGGACTGTGCAATGGCACTCGATTAGTAGTGACAGCACTGAAAACGAATGTGATACAAGCAGAAGTTTTGACTGGCTCTGCTGAAGGAGAGAAGGTGATGATACCTCGGATTGACTTATGTCCATCCGAAACAGGACTGCCGTTTAAGCTAAGACGGTGGCAGTTCCCTTTGAAGGCGGCATTTGCTATGAACATTAACAAGTCACAGGGTCAAACACTTGACCGTGTGGGTATTTATTTACCAGAGCCTGTCTTTGGTCATGGACAATTGTATGTCGCATTTTCACGAGTACGGAGAAGCAGTGATGTGAAAGTGCAGGTTATGAATACTGCCCTTCAAGGAAGACTGATTGAGCACAGCGATAAGGTGTTTAGCAGAAACGTTGTGTATCGAGAGGTCTTAGAACAGTAAGACGATGGAGATTAAGGATGTGGCGATGAAGATTAAGGATGAGGTGATGGAGAAGAATGATGAGGTGGTGACTTGTGGACAAAACCACGTTAAAAAAGGGCGCTTACGTCGGGAAGTAACGCTCTTCCCCTGAGGAGGCCTGGCCTAGCCCCAAATGCATGACAAGAACCTTTTTAACACCTTAAGTAGCTTGATTTGACTAGAATGCATGAGTATCATGCACGGGTTAACTTGTGTATATACATATATATATATATATATATATATATATATATACATACAACATAATATAATATGTTGCCTGTTTACAGTTGTCAGGAGAGTTGCTTACATTCTTATTGATATGATAGCATTGAGATAGTGCTTCTAAGGAGTAAAACATGACCTTTCGCTTTACATCTAGCTTGGGTGTGAGTCCAGAAAAGGTGTCTACCCGGTGACCCATACCTGCTGTCATATTTACTATTTACACATTTACAGGCAGGCTCACCATATTTAATAATTCAGTTCCCATACACAGCATACCATGATAAAAATAAATAACTCAATAATTTAAAAAAAAAAACAGAGTGCCCCCCCTCCAAATCATCAACTTGTCCTAGCGCAACTCCACTAATCTGCAAATAAAATCTGCAAATGGTGCATGTATTTTGATTACTCCACTGAATTATCTATTTACAATAAATAACATTTTCAAGTTTTTACTGTTTCTAGGGTTTGTTATCGCTTGTAGAAGGGTTAAAAAAGATAGAAGATCTGGATGAAAATGGTGTAAGAATTGTGCTATTAGGCTTGGACAATGCTGGAAAGACAACCATCTTGACCAGGCTCGCCTTGGAGGAGATCAACAGTATAACCCCGACACAGGTATGTATATGGAATTACATTGAAAACAGAGAAAAACTTAATTAAATACATGGACAACATACAATAACGCTGATGTGATGACACTGTTTTAATATCTGTGCTTGCCCGGATGTTCTTCAATTCATGAGTTTTGCATATTGGAATGTTTACATATGTTTAAAATCTACATTTTAAGCATGAAACCAATGTGCTGGTCATTCAGAGGTACAAAAAATGTGGGGTCCCCCGATTTTGCTATTACCAGCACTAGGCTTTTGCACTTATCGCGGTTCAGTCATATTTATAACATAGGGACTTCTCACGGCTTGGGGAAATCCCCATGTTATATATTTGACTGATCCGCCGCTAAGAGCTCATTTGCGTCGGGAGCTCTTAGGAGCTAGTATTGCATTGCTTATGAGGCTATTTTACTTTGCCAAGCCAAGGATCCCTGGGTTTATTACAGATGAAGATCCTGAAGCTAGGTGAGTAATAAAGAGGGTGAATGAGGGTAATGTAGGGGTGTTTTTATTTCAAATAAAAATGTTACACTTGCGTTTGTGTTTTATTTATATTTTTCCTTGGTGCACTACAGGTACCAGTGGGTCCTGGGTGCCAGAGCATGCTGGAACTTGTAGTTCCCCAAGTGTCAGCATGCCCTGGCAGCCATGGGCATGCTGATGCTTGTAGTACTACAAGTGTCAACATGCCCAAACACTTAGTGCAGCCTGGGCATTCTGGGACATGTAGTGCACCAAGGACAAAAATTTGGTTTGAAATCATTATTTTTACCGCACACCCACTGCTACAGGGGTGTGGGAAGAGTCCTACTGCTATCAGCACTGTGCTGGTTAAACCTAGGGAAAGGGGTTTGCCAAATTTTTGCAGACTTAATCTCCCTAGGGAATTCAGCCCTGTGGTGATGGGCCTTGGACTGGTTTGGCACTATGGCTGTGGGACATCACGCTGTGGATAGTTCTGGTAATAGTAAAATTGGGCGGACATTCTTGCCGTTTTTCTCTTTTACATGTATTGCCAATTTTATTGTTTACATTATATGTCAGCATTTTGAATGTCAACTCTACAACCCTGACCACATATTACATGTCAACATTTTAACTGTGTCGAAATTATGAACAAGTAGACATTACGCCTGTCAACCTTATAACACTGTCGACATTATGGTGTCAACATTTTGACTGTCAACTTTTCATATCCAACCCGTTTAATATGACTTAACTCTACCTCTGTGTTGCAGGGATTCAATATAAAAAGTGTCCAGTCTCAAGGTTTGAAACTGACAGTCTGGGATATTGGAGGTCAAAGGACAATTCGCTCACATTGGAAGAAATATCTTGGAAGCACAGACTTACTCGTGAGATAATTATCTACTTACTCTGGGTCTAAATAGTGTAACATTAAGTAGCATCAAATTTATTAACCTTTTTAAAGGATTAATGCACAAAAGATTTCAGAAGAATTAAATAAAAGATTTCAGATATAATTAAATAGCAACACACATAAAACAATATAAAAATTGATATATATAAATGTTGTTAGTTTTGATGTAACAGGACAGTTGCTGGATTCAGATATCACCTTCAAGCATTTTGGATTACCCCACAATAAATAACCTTTTCATCTTGACTTTTTCTAGTTTTCTCTCAATATTCTTGTCCCTTTTTTGACCCAATTAGGTGTCCCTTATCAATCTTCATAGTCAGTAGATCTCAGTTGATCACTTACAAGTTTACAGTTATTATAAGTTTGCAACACATAGAAAGAAACAAATTACCAAAAACAGAGACTCCCTAAATTCCTGACTACAACAGCTTAAGACCAAATATAAAAAGCCACAATCAAGATAACTAAAGAAATAAGAAATCAAAATAAGAGGCAAACTAAGTTCACTGCTGGCAGAAAAAGTAGAACACACATTAAGGCATGTCAATCAGACATTATTTAATAAAGGGAATAAACAAGTACACTGCTGGAAAACCAACTTAAAAGAACAGGCATTCCAATCACCTCTATTCTTCAAGGACGAAATATACAGCTATGCAGAGATCAATTTTAGAATTTCAAAAATTATTTCATAAGTTATAATGGTCAAACCCTCTTCCCCCTGTGTTACAAACACAGCTAAAAAAAACAAAAACTTATTCCTAAACAATAGTAAGCACCCAACTTTAACTCAAGATCAAGCTCGCTTCCTAAACAAACCATTAAGTGACAATTAAATAGTTGAAGCATTGGAATCCCAAATCTCTTGTAAGGCTCCTGGTTTGGTTGGTCTGACCATGGCATATCTAAGCAATTTGGAAAAATAATAATTTCATATTTTAACCAAATTGTTTAATTCAGTAATAGAAGTTTATATTATAACATCCAGAAACCACCAAAACTAAAATAATTATCATTCCTAAACAATGAAACACTTCATCTATCTCTTTAGATTATTACCCAATCTCTCTCTTGAACACTAATCTAAAGTTGCTGCTAAACTACTAGCTTATAGATTGACACACTCCTATCATAACCAAGTTGATTTAGTTTCAAGCAGTCACCCATCAGATAACACCGAATGCATAATAAATATACTGCACCATATTCATCAACCAAAAAAAACATATCTAGTCTGAGGAAATGGGTAACCAGAGTGCAGGCTTGGCTAACCTGTGGCACTCCATGTGTTGTGAAACTACAAGCCCCAGCATGCTTTGCCAATATATAGCAGCTTATTTCTTGAAGGGTATGCTGGGACTTGTAGTTTCACAATACCTGGAATGCCACAGGTTATCCAAGCCTGCCATAGTGAATGCAATAATGCATAAAAAACAACCTCTTTCGGGTAGTTTGGCTCCCACAAACCAAACAGAAACTTTTGAAACTGCATCCCCCCTTATTCATGGTAATGCAAACAAATAATATCCTTCTACCACGTTTCCTTCTATGTAAACAAATAAACCTACTGATTCATTCAAATCACACTGGAACATAGATCTAGTAGATTTGAACCAAGTCAACTGAGATAATATGGTACTGTACTTTGCACAGCAAAATGCTCAATAAATTTATTAATTAATTATTAAAGGCTGAATGCATATAAAATGTATACAAGATGGTTACAACCTGGGATTCTTCCTCAGCCACACTCCCAAACACTTAGACTGACAATATGGCGAATTAGGCATCCTACTTTCTCTATATTCCACACTCTCATTTTCTTCCTTTAAAGTCCACGCCATCCTTATGATTTGTGTTCCATCTTCATGTTGCTGTCATTTATCACCTCCACCCATGTTAAGATTCCCAATTCCTTGACATATATGCTTCTTGGTTCATTTCCTAACCTTTGACCTACACCTACTCATATAGGTGATTTCAATATTCCCATTTGGTCTCTCCCATTGGACACTACCATGACCTTGTCTTTTCCTGATTTTGCTCCATTTCTAGTTCAGTCTACTTTGGCCTTCCCACTTTCTGACCACAACCAATTTTCCTTCGCCTCACCTTACCTCATGCTCCCCCTCCTGCACTCAAATGCGAAGACATAGCAACACCTAAATACTCTCAACCCAATTTCAGCAACTTGTGTACAACCACCTATCTCAATTTCTTTCCTCTCACAACTCTACAATCAGGTTTAACTGAGACTACCCTCACAAAATGAATTAATGATCACTTCATAGCAAAGTCTACGATCAATTCTCCATACTCATCTTCCTTCTTATCTCTGTTGTCTTCAACAGTGTTGATCACCCTGTTCTTTTGCACACACTCACTCCATTGACTTTCATGGCACAGCTGTTTCCTGATTCACTTCCAACCTATCAAACTACTTCTTTAGTGTCTCTACCTCTGGCACTTCTACCCTTCCATTCCCAGTATCTGTTAGGGTCCTACAAGGCTCTGTTCTGAGCCCTCTGACTTTTCTCACAGTACAGTTCATCTTTTGGTGCACTTATTAACTCATTCAGAATCCATGAATACCACTTCTATGCTAAAGATACCTACGTCCACTTCTCCCTAACCTCTCCCTGTGATGATTATGCGCTATTGTTATATTCCCTTAATATTCAGGTATGACAATGTATATTGTATGTAACCTTGTAATGTAATCTCAACGTGTGCTTTGCTAAATGACATGAGTCTGAACCTATGCAAGTGTCAATAATCTTTTCAAATTAGCCAGATCCAGAGATAGATAAGCATCTCTGAGGGAGTTTTTTGTATGCAGACGATTTGGATCTGACCAGCCAAGCAGAACAAGCAGAGGTGAGAACTCAGGCCCTGTGAACATCCCAGATCTCTGGACATCCATAACTCACTTTGGAAAGCTTGGTGTAATTTTGGGAATCAATCTGACCTAATTGAAAATGTAATTCCTAAGGTGGGGGGGGGGTGAAGAGACTGTAAGAAGGGTATAAAATATTCTGCTTTAGAGATTACAGAGTGCATTTTCATGAGGGGGTCTATCAAGACTGAAATGTCCCATATTTCTCAAAGGTGTTCCCCCACACATGCCAGGTCTTAACTAGTAAGTAGTGACTCTGGTTTTATGTCCTATTTTATTTTCTGAAACTTATTTGTGTAATTTATTGTATGTCGTTATTAACTTTTTTGTAACTAAGTCTTGGAAACATTTTTCAGATTAAATAAATTTAATCTAGTGTATTCTCTGTGATTCTTTGTACATTTAAGAAGCCCAGGGTAGCTCATGCTACATGTGTATGCGTTTTAAGTGTGAAACATTAATAAGTTGTTTTGGTGAACATAAAGATGCCATAATAAACCCTTCATGGTGGCAGAAAAGGTGTATTCATTGGTAGGTGACTAAGGTGACGCCAGTCACGGCCAGCTGTTCAGATTGCTGCATCTGAGACAGGCTGGGCGATCGTGACACTCCCCTTTTGTACTCATGTTACCAACCTTCTGTCTGCTTTCTAAATATGATTGTCCCAATTCTGCCTTAAGCTCAACATGTCTAAAACGGAGGTTATTATCTCCCCTACTCCCAGAGATGCCACCCTTCAAATCTCTCTCAGTTAATACCACAAATTCAGTGGTGTCCCAAGCCTGCTGCCTAGGAGTCACACTTAACTCTGTCCTCAGCTTTATTCCTCTGTCCAGTCTCTCTCCCAGTACTCTTGTCTCCACCCTTGAAATATTGCTAGAATATGCCTTTTTCTTATCCTCGATGTTACCAAAACTCTTATCAATTCTCTAAACTCTCGCATGAAATACTACCTCCTCTTAACTGGCATTCCCTTCTTTAATCCATTGTAAATGCTGTGTCAAGACTGATCTTCCTTTTTCACCACTTCACTTCCACTGCACCATTCTGCAGATTCCTACACTGGCTTAATAATAATCATAATAATACACCTGTTTAACAATGCATACATTCATTGTTGTCTACCTTTATTTGATGTTAAAAAAGAATATGACACTTTCCCCTGCTCTAATATCTATCCCTCATCTATGCTATAAACCTCCCACACACACACTTCTCTTTACATTATTAATATACCAATGTTATAGGCAGAGGGCCTGATTCATCAGGGCACATATCTGTCGATTTTGAGCACATTGTACGCAAATTTCCGGGACATACGTCTATGAATACAGCCTTGTTCACTGCATCTTCATGCGCAAAGGATGTTTACTACAGCCTGCGATTTCGATGAGTGAATGGGGTGGGGGGGGGGGGGTTTGCTATAGTCACTGTACTGTAAAGCGGTGCCAAACTCAAGTGCACACAGCCACGTCCAAATCCAGCTCTGGGTGTCTTAAATTTACTTGTTTTCCTGATTTATCTCTTGTACAAGCTATTGGACTAGTTTAAGTCCTGAGCACTAGTGATGTCAGTATCATATTCCTGCATTTACGAGTAACTATAAAAATGCATTTTACGTTCAGTAGACATCAAGAACATATTAATAAATGTTTTTACTAGTAAAAAAATGTATATATAAAAAATAAATTTTTGGGATTGTTTTATCACTAATACCTATATTATTAACTGGTAACATTCATTTAATATTTTTTTTTTCTGTGTGTTCTTATGCGAATTTCTAATCCACATAGGTATTGGACGTATCCTGCAGTGTCTTATATAGTAGAACACAACACACCTACAACCAAATTTAACACTGCACGTATCTTGAGAAAGCCAAAATATGTGTGTATAATACTAAACACAGGTTGTGCTTAGAATGCGTGCCTTGATGAATCAAGCCCAGAATGCTTATATTGTCTGTAACATGATGTAAAAAGATGCAGTACAAAAAACGTAAAAACAGTGAGCACGGTCTTTGTGTTTTAGTAGGATCTAAGATATTTTTGTCATTTGAATTTTTGTTTTCATTCAAAAGAGTACAAGCAACAGTGCCGTGATTGAGTGCAGAATGCAAGTATTTCCTAATTCCAGAACATACCAGGACAATACACTGGCTACTAAATGGCATGTAGTTGTGATGTCTCAACACCAATAGTTTACTGTTTGTTTCTTTTGTTGTAGATCTACGTAGTGGACAGCGCAGACCGTAAACGATTTGAAGAAACAGGGCAGGTATGATTGAACTGCATTCAGAAATGATGATTGAACTGCATTCAGAAATGTGAAAGACATTTAATCTGTTGGTGTCTGGAAAACAATCCAAGGTTTCAATTCTGACATGGATAATTCTTTCAGCAATCATCTTAGCTTGGAGATCGCCAGCCAATAATATAAGCTCTGGTTTGCGAAACAGAGTTATGATATCACAATTAAAGTGAAAAAAGTAATTATTTAGGAATATAAAACAAAACAATGTCCTTTCTATTATGATCTAGATACAGGGCCGGATTAACCATAGGGCTAACTGGGCTACAGCCCAGGGGCCTATGGCATCCAAGGGGCCCTTGAAAGTGCTCACCAGCAGTATTGATCGGTCGGGGGCGGGGGTGCCCCCGGCGCGATCAGTGCTGCTGAGCACTTTCCCTGCAGTCCTTCTCCGGCGCGCTGTAGTCTCCTTACTGAGGAGATCTCGTGAGTCTCACTCTCACAAGATCTCCTCAGAGAGCACAGCGCGCCAGGGAAAGGAGGTAAGTGCCGGGGAGGGGGGGGGGCGCACGGGCCTCCATTCCCTTAATCCGGCCCTGTCTAGATACCATAATATTGCAATGTTTGAAAACTACAGTAAGTTATGTTACATTTAAACTGACTGCAATCATCAGTGAGGTCCTACATGACACCAAGTACACAGATACTGAGTTGCAAAAACATAAAGTGCCACAAACCATAAGGAACGCGACTTGTGTAAATGTGGTACAATATTTGTCATATGCAGCTAACTATGCCACCTAGTACATTACTCATTTACGTATGAAGTGGTAAGGTCATTATACTTACTATACTGTAAAGTTACTTTATTTCCTGTTAAATGTTAGATTGGGCATATTTTGTCAGATTTGTTAAAGCACCGTGATTGGTTGTATATTGCTTGTGTCAGCTTCTATGGGGAAAAGTTTTATGATTAAATAAATAAAAGAGTGGAAGCTATATAGGATTATTGCTATGAAGGCACTGGTTAGTTGATTTGCTTTAAAATTTATTTTGATACCTGCATTTTTTTGCAGTCCACCATTTACCAATTTTACATTATTTAAAATACTTTACTGAAAGACTTGATGATAACCTGTCTCCAACGCGGTGCACTATGCAAGACTCATGTCCAATCTAGCTTACTCGGTGAGCAGATCACAAACCGGCATTCTCCTGGTTCCTGTGGCGAGCCTGTAGAGAACACATAAAGGAAGGGAAATGATCTCTAATTAGTGCTTTTTCCATTTTCATCTAAAATAATTTCACCTTGCTTGTGTCATTAGCATTGATTTGTTCTAATATTTAATGTGAATGCCCAGCTTGATTATGACAAGTTCTTGTTTTCAGGAGCTGGCAGAGCTGATAGAAGAGGACAACCTACTTGGTGTCCCTATTCTGGTGTTTGCCAATAAGCAGGACTTGCTCACTGCTGCCCCTGCTGCAGACATTGCTGCTGGACTGAACCTGCACACTTACCGTGACCGCACGTGGCAGATACAAGCCTGCTCAGCACTCTCAGGAGAAGGGATCCAGGTAATGCGTTTCACACCAATCAGCTTTAGCTGGCATATTTTTTTAATGTTAATTAATGTATTCAAGTTAATAAAAAAAATAGGGAAAACTACTTGTAAGAAACAACTATTCGTATACATGGGAAATTTGAATTGATATTTTGCACTAATGTATACATTAATTATTAAAAATAAAATATGGTGATGTATGCATAAAGGTAATTTATTTATTAAAGGGCCTTGGAATATGGCACTGATATAGAATCATAGAAACATTGGCAATGATCATTAAGCAACAACAGACAGGGCTGTTCTGACATTCAACAAGGCAACACAGTACAGTACCCCTTGTCTGCAACATACAGTGGTGTAAAAAAGTTTTTGCCCCCTTTCTGATTTCTTTTATTTTCACATATTTGTCACACTTAATTGTTTCAGATCTTCATCATCATAATCATCATCACCATTCATTTATGTAGCGCCACTAATTCTGCAGCGCTGTACAGAGAACTCACTCACATCAGTCCCTGCCCCATTGGGGCTTACAGTCTAAATTCCTTAACATACACACAGACAGACACACACACAGACCAGGGTCAATTTGTTAGCAGCCAATTAACCTACTAGTATGTTTTTGGAGTGTGGGAGGAAACCGGAGCACCCGGAGGAAACCCACACAAACACGGGGAGAACATACAAATCTTCAAACACAATTTTAAATAAGACAAAGACAACCTTAGTAAACACAAAATACAGTTTTTAAATAGTCATTTCATTTATTGAAGTATAAAAGTTATACAACAATTATGTCACCCATTTGAAAAATTAATTGACCCCTTAACTTAATAACTGGCTGTGCCACTTTTAGTAGCAACAACTGCCACCAAATACCTCCAACAACTGGAGATCAGTCTTTCACATCAATGTGGAGGAATTTTCGTTCACTCTTCTTTGCAGAATTGCTTTAATTCAGCCAATTTGAGGGTTTTCGTGCATGAACTGCCCATTTAAGGACACTCCAAAACCTTAATTTTGTTTATTTTGAGCCATTCAGAGGTGGACTTGCCCTTGTGCTTCGGATCGTTGTCTTGCTGCATAATCCGATTGAACTTGAGCTTAAGATCACGGACTGATAACCGGACATTTCTCCCTCATAATTTTCTGGTAGAGAGCAGAATTCATGATTCCTTCAATTATGTCAATATTTGAATATTGCTTCAATAAGTAAAGAATATACAAATATATGGGCACAGCTCTACTTTAACAAATGATTATCTTGTCACTACAGGCTGTTCTTTGTTAGCTAGGATCTATCCTTATGAATGTTAACAAGCTCATCCTGTAGAGACTTGGCAGTGTAAGGTGACTGTGGCATCAGACTATACTTTGGTATCCTGCCTCTCCTTCCTGGTAGATGTCCAAATCTCTTGCACAGCAGAAGGTAAATGTATCAAGCTGCGAGTTTCCAGCGGGTTTCAAAAGTAGAGATGTTGCCTATAGTAACCAATCAGATTCTAGATATTATATTGTAGAATTACTAAATAACTGTTAGCTAGAATCTGATTGGTTGCTATAGGCAACACCTCCACTTTTCAAACCTGCCGGAAACTCGCAGCTTGATACATTTACCCCTAGAAGTAGAATTTACACCAAAGATCAATGAGAACTGGACATTACTATTCTATTCTGTACAGCAAATCCCTGTGCACATTTCTAATTTCAAACTCAGTAGTAGTAGCTACTATCATTAGAACACAATTTATTCTAAAGTGTGCCTACAAACTTTTATTTATCAAGGGCACCACTTTCTGGTGTGTTTAAATTCTGTTTTATTCTGTTGGTTTCCAGCCAAATAGTTTTCCAGTAAGAGAAGACAAGGCACACCTAGATATGATGAACACTTTACTTGTGTGAATTATGATAGAACAAAATGGATACCCTGGAGCATAGCATTGATGTACACCTGATAGGTGCAGGAGGGAAGGTCCAGCATAACTTGTATTAGTAGTGACAAGGGATTGGATAAGCTATGGGAGGGGCGTGGAATACTAGTTTTGTCATTCTGCAGGCATTTTATTAAACCTAGCAGCTTTGGTGTGCGTAGCCTCTAATTGGGGTCCATATGTCCTTCCATCCATTGCCATACATTAGTACAACACAAATAACATTATGGTAAGTAATGCAATAAAATACCCTTTCAAGCCATCCACTATATCATACAAAAATTTAAAGCGCTACGGAATTTGCTGGCGCTATATAAATATTTGTTGATGATGATAATGATGAAAAAAACACAGACTTCACATTACACTTACACGGATAATGCCCTGCTTAACTGGCTACTAGCCATACTTTTCCCTCATGGGTGCAGCTCACTCTCCTTTTTTTATCCTTGGTTTACCAAAAAGACATTTTTTGCTAGTAAAGAATAAAATTAATATAACATCCAATGATATACACCAAGTGAATTGTTCAATTGTGTAATCTGCTTTCACACTAAAAGAGCATTTTTGAATATTATATTAATTCTCTGTTTCTTGTGCACACAGGATGGAATGAACTGGATATGTCAAAACATCACTGGAAAGAAAAAGAGAAAAACCTAGCTAAAGCTGGATGCACACCTATGCAATTATCGTGCAGATCACACAATTCACAACCAGACATTGCAAGAGCTGTATGCTGCCACAATCATGTTTTATCGAAACCAAAACACATCGCATCTGTTGACTTGATTTTCTAAACTTCCTAAAAATCAAGATCAATGATGGAACGATGTCAGGCAAGTTTGGAAGTGTGTACGCACTCACAACCAGCAGTGTAGACCGATCTCTGTAGAGTGTGCAGAGTCACGTTTTTTTCAGCAGATGGTTATGAGAGATGAAGATCACAGATCTGAAGGTAAATTGAGTAGGTGTGTACACATGAATCGGCATGTGCATCGGAATTCAACTGTTGGTGAAATCGTTACAGAAATTGCATCTCAAGTAAGATTGCATAGATGTGTACCCAGCTTTACAAAAGAAACACTTTGCAACTAATTGTTACTAGACGATAGGTATAATGTGGTTGTCATGAAATAAAAACATTTGTACCTTAGAAGATTTTCTGTCCATATGTCACTCTCCAATAGTGAATGCAACTTATCCACTTTCATGTTTCTGACTGTCTATATTTTCTCACAATTAGCTATGAGAAGAAAGCTTGTGTTAAAGTCCTACAAGATGGTTTTGTGCAAGGTATAAAAATACAAACAACTCAATATATCATCACATATCAATATATCATGATATTAATATTAAGCTCTAAAATACAGACACTCCAACCGTTCCACCTCCTCTCCATTCACAAGATGTTGGGCAAGGACTTTTCAAGGAATACAGGACAAAAAGTGTACATATGAAAAACAGCCCAAGTATGTTCATGCTCCGTCCCGTGTTTCTTGTGAATTTCATGTGTGTATGGATACTGTGCTCTCCATTGTGATTGGTGATTCCTATTTGAAAAGTAGGGTGAACGCAGGGAAGACTTCCATTTACAATAGCCCTTGTGCAAAACTGTGCAAATGCTTTGTTCCAAATACAATTCTTGTTTTATGTTCAACTAGGTGTGCAGTTTTTCTGGTGCAATTAATGATAAATGGAGGTTGTTACTTATATAAAATAATTTATAAAAGTTGTGAAAAAATTTAAATTTCATTATGAAAACTATTTCTTGTATCAAGCGCTAAATAAATTACTTACTTTATTGCCGTGCTAAAATAAATTGCCCCTAAGGAAGAGGTTTTCTCTAAATAATACATTGAAATTTTGTTTTCTACCAGACTTATATAGGTGTCTAACATACTCATGAATGCGCCCACGCTGGCAGGTCCCTGTGTGGCAGAATGTGACACTGTCAGCACACCTGCCAATCAATGGCTGACTTTTAATGGGATGTGTTTTGCGTCTTACAATTGCACTTTGGAAGATTGCTCAATTAAAGAAAAACTTTAAACACACAAAAGGCCAAATGTAAATAACAAAGACTCAATGAATCATAACTCATAATTGATTTGAGCCATAATTTAAGATAAAGCAAAAAGTTTAATTCTATAAAGTATTCATGTGATGTTTATACTTTTGCACATTGTGCCACTTCCGATTTATCTTTCTGACCACACACATAGGCACAATTCACAATTTTGCAGAGGCATCTTGGGCAGCACAGTGGCCTAGTGGTTAGCACTTCTGCCTCACAGCACTGGGGTCATGAGTTTGATTCCTGACCATGGCCTTATATGTGTGGAGTTTGTATGTTCTCCCTGTGGTTGCGTGGGTTTCCTCCGGGTGCTCTGGTTTCCTCCCACAATCCAAAAACATACTGGTAGGTTAATTGGCTGCAATCAAAATTGACCCAAGTCTCTCCCTCTCTGTGTGTGAGTGTGTATCTATATTAGGAAATTTAGACTGTAAGCTCCACTGGGGCAGGGACTGATGTGAATGAGTTCTCTGTACAGCGCTGCGGAATTAGTGGCGCTATATAAATAAATGACGATGGTGATGATCTTGCAAGAACAGAGGATATGTGCTGGGTTTATCATCTAGACGTAAAGTACAAACACAAGGCTTTTCACAATGTGCATCCAGTGCGTTTTCGTAAATGAGGTTTACTCTGTGTTAACCATTCTATGCAGACACAGGTTATTACACCTCCCAACATAGGGGCTCATTTAGAGTTGAAAACATATGTGCTCAGAACGTACAGAGAAAAGATACACATAAAAAATGTATTTACGTGCACATATTGAGTCAGAAACATCTAAAACCAGTAGCTTTTGCTACAGGCGTATGTCAGGAGTAAAAAGTGTGCTTACTTACTCCCCATAATAGAGTAGGGATAGTGTAGAGAAAGCACCGATAGCATAGAGACGTGGCTTGTTGATGTTATTAGTAAATGTAGTAGTAGTAGTTAGTAGTAAATGCTAAAGTCGTATTTTCCATAACAGTTCACAAATACAAATGAAATCAAATACTGGATGAGTGTTCAAATACTGACATCCTAGATGCACAACTACATAATTGCGACATTTAGATTGTATATAAAGAAATGCTGCAACCTCAAATGAGTTGGTAACGCACAATCACTGCGGAATTAGTAGCGCTATATAAATACCTGATGATGATGATTCACATTGAAATATTTAGAGCGACTTGGTAGCAGTAGGTGTACCTGGCCAGAGGGGTCCTCCCAAGGTAGGATATGTCATGTGATCAGCTCACATCCTAGCCAGCTACGCCCTTAGGTCTTTATAGCACTGTCCTATTCTGGTTCTCATCCTGCCAGTCAAACTGCTCTTAAGCATTTGTTTCTCTGTGTCTGTTTCCTCTATCTATACTGGGCTCAGTCCTATGCATGTTTCTCTTCTCTAGCTATTCCACATCTCTTGAAAATATTAATAAGCTCCTTTGGGCTTTAATATCACGATTACGAGCATGAAATGCATCTATCCTCTTTGGATCTCTAACCATCTGTGTTGGTCTGCGTTACTGAATTCACTATTTTAAAAACTGAGTTATTAATATTTCCACCAGCCAACAGCAGTTACCTGCCTGACATCTCTATTTCTGTTGACAACACAACAATAAACTCTACCTCTCAAGCTTGCTGCCCATATGTCATCCTTAACTCAGAAATGTCCTTGTTCCTCACATCCAGTTTGTCGTCAAATGCTGTTACAAGAAACATCTCCAGAATTCACACATATCTCACACAAACTGTAAAAACACTAATTCATGCACCTATAATCTCCTGCATGTTGTAATTTATTTTCATATAGCACCACCAAATTATGGAGCACTGTACAGAGAATATTTGCAATTCTCAACAGTCTAGATCAGTGCACATTTGTACATTATTAAGCGTAAAATGCCAACTTGTACCAGCTACCTAAACAAAACTGACAGCGTTATTGTTAGTTTTTAGGAGCCTATTTATTAATGGTCGCATTGCCCCCTCCCATTAAGTGTTATCCCTTATCACAATAAGGGATGATACAACACAGACATTTATTCAAAAATCATGCTGGGTCAGCGCATCCTATAGGAGGCTGTCCCGGTGATGACTTTCCTTAACTTACAACTCCGGGTAGGTCGCACATGCGCAGAGCCATTTTTTGTTACTTAATGGAGGGGAGAGAAGGAAGACTGCTGGAGAAGGATCCGAAGATACCACTCCTGCGTTGCTCCCCCCATAGCATAGGCAAACTGAGGGGGTTCTCTAGTGCCTGGAAACCCCCTCCAAGCCTGGGGCACTGTATAATTGAGGTGGCTGGACCGTGCCCCTGCTTCACATGGCTCTGCTTGAAAAGGGAGAGCTGTGTGCACCTAATAGTAGTGCATATAGTATTGCCCATGCCATGTATATTATAGGGATAGGAAGAGTTGAAAAGCAGTCAAGCACTGTATAATATTATAGCCATGCCCCCATGCATGCTGGTCACGCCCACTGGTGGCATAGTGTGGAAACCCCCCTCTACAAATCCTGCGTTTGCCCCTGCATAGGGTAGAATGGCTAACGCCATCTTCAGATCATCGAGGTCAAGCTCCTAAAAGCTAGGCTTATTGGAGCTGGATAAGTTGGTCCAGACCGTAGTCCTCGTTGAAAATTATGGGGACTGCAGTTTAATGTGATACTTAGCCTATTGCAGGAGATATCTATGATATCTCCAGGGTTTTGTTAGGTGTGTACTTTAAAATGCCTAAACCATGTGGCAAAAGCTGTTTCCTCTTTGTTTATGGCTTAATGAATAGGCCCCTTATTCAGACCCCAGAGTGCACTATAAGACAGCACAAGGAGGAAAGAGCATCGTTTAGCAGCATGATTTGTGCACTCGTTTCCTCCCACACTCCAAAACACAGACCAGTATGTTAATTAAAAAATGAACCTAGTCTGTATGTTAGGGAAATAGGGACTGTAAGCTCCAATGGGTCAGGGATTTACAAATCCTCTCTAAGCTGCAGAATTGGTGGGGCTATATAAATAAATTATGATTAATTATTAGTACTTATTAAGTATTATTAATTAACAAATGAAAGGCCTATTTTTATTACTGTGCACAACCTGCCTCAGCAGTTGTGGAGCTACAAGCCCCGTTAACTGGTTACATTACATTTAATTCATAGAATACAGATATATTGGAAAAGTGTAACTACACTAACAAGAGCCAAGAGATCATCACCGCTTGCATAGGCGCCGCGTGAATTTCAGGCTGCAAAAACTACACATCCCAGGGTTCCTCACTCCTGAGCCAAGACGTCACGCACCTGCGACCGACGCGCTGGCCGCGTGTACAGCATAGTGCAGCGTGTGGTGTGAGACAAGATGGGTAAAGTCAGGAAGAAGACCAAGAATACCTTTAATTACAGCGTCAATAGGAAGAAGCTGAAACGCAAGGCCCAGAAGAAAGCTGCTCCGAGGATCACCTGGTGAGGAATGGGTGGGCTGGGGACTGGTTTCCTGATACACAGGTCCCCCAGGTAGTACTTGGGATCAGAGATAGGCAACTTGTGGTTCAGTAGCTGTTGTGTAACAAAGCTGTTATGCTGGAACTTGTAGTTCACCAGCAGCTTGGAGTGCCACAGGATGACTAAGCCTGGTGTAAGTTATATTGTATGAGGCATATCTATGCGGTAAGCATTGAGATTGACGTTGGAGCAAAAAACACACACAGGCTTTTTCATTTCACTTGTAGTTGGACATACATTTCTAAGTTCTCCTGGATCTGTTTTTAATGTATTTGTCCAACATACAGTGAACTTGAACACCACATATGTTACATGTACATTGACCATTCATAACAATACTGAATTTCAGACTTGCAAAACTTCAACATTTTCCAGTTATTTTTTAAAGGAACTAATAACTTATCGCATAGTAATATGTTTCCAAATCAAAATAATAATAAATAAAATGGACATTTTCCATTGATGTTTCTGTAAATACAATATTTATAATTGGTATGTTCTAACATCAGAGCAATCTGATTGTCAGCTGCCACACTTACAGTAGAAGGGTAACGGATGCTGTGATGCCATTTTCTTTGCACACCTTATGGAACTGTGGGGCATGCAAATGTCTAATGGCCTATGTTGATAGCGGGGTCACAGCATTTGGTAGCACCAGCTACCCATCTACTGTAAATGGGGCAGCTGGGAAAAGGAAATGTAACCTTAAAAGTAGTACGTTTTCACATGTTTTATCCCTGTGCAAAATGAGCCCTAAATATTTATACTTAATAAATAGTTGAATTATGACATTCCTCTGTAGTAAATAGAAAGTATCCAAGCTAGCAAAACCTTTCTTTGTTAATAAATACTAATGTTCTCATGTGTTTTGATTCCAGTGATGAAATTAGAAATGCGTGGAATGACGCAAAGTCTGTGGCTTCAAACCTAGCAGATATGGGTCTGGCTTCTGACCCGAATAAGGCTCTACCAATCCATGGAAACAAGGTAGGTAAAAAAAAATGCTGTCAATCCAGTTGCTAATCATTAAATCTACTGAATTTATTTTAATGCCTTTCTTTGGGCTAACCTATTAAAGTGTCCTGTGTTTTTAGGCCATGTAGATGCCTCACATTTTACACAATGTCCCATAGATTGTAAGCTTGCGAGCAGGGCCCTCTTATCACTGTCTGTATGTATTACCCAGTATTGTTTTATAACGGTTTGTACCCAAATGTAAAGTGCTATGGAATCTATATAAATAAATGATGATAATGTATACATATCTTTGGAAAACTAGTCAGTTCATGTTTGGGGTAGCCTTTTGTGTGTATTGTTTGTTTTAGTTATTTAAATTAAATGCTTTTTTACTTCATTGTCCTACCAAAAAGCTAAACACAGACAAGTTTGATGCCCCAGTTAGTCATTTTATATACCTTCAAAACATGGATCTGTTTGTGGTAGGCCGAGTCATGGAGCCTCTCCCCAAAATAAAGTGGAAGAAAAATAAGATGACTGCACATAGTCACCGTTCTAAACACTAAATATGGGCGTTGGTTCAGTAAAGGGAAATTGTATATCTCCATCAGTCTGTCTTCACCAGGCTTCCCAGCCTCGCTGTAAAGTACTGTATAAAATAACAGAATTTAGTACTGCATTTTGTTACCACATACAGTATATTATATTGGGGAGTTTAGGTACCACAGTTGAGATAGGAGCTTGGCACTTGGTGATATAACCTCTAGCTAGCTTGCTGCTGCATAGCTGAATTGTTTTTGAAGTATGCAGATGTCATTATCAGTACTGGAACTTGTTTATTAGCTGAGTATTTGTAAATAAAGTAGAACAGTAAGTAATAGGTCTGTAACAAGAAGATGGTTATTATTATTTACAGGTGGAGATGCCCGATACTACCCCCCTTCCCTTGATTAGTGTTTTTGGAACAATCCAAGGTTGCAGCTAATGTTGTTGATTAAACTAAATAAGAATACACACACACACACACACACACACACACACACACACACACACACACACACACACACACACACACACACACACACGTCTTCACAAAACCCAATGCTGGTATCTTTAAAACATGAAAGAACCTGATGAAATGAAGAGCAACATATTTCTTTCTTTTTACACTGCTAACATTCTGCCAAGTGTCTTTTCTCTCTAGTATGAAAGCACTGCAGTTAGACAGGAAAAGAAAGTTGAAATTTTGGTAAAAAAAAATTAAAAAATGTTTGTTTTTTATGGTCTTTTATAATTCATTGTTTTCTTCATTTACTGTAGGCGAAGAATGCTGAGCAGAGCCAAGTGCGAAAGCCATATGTTCTAGAAGGTAAGATGTTCGTCTGCGCCTGTATCATTTGAGAGATATTTCCAACTGTGCAGTCATGTTTTTACAGCACTGCTTCACTTAATATACACAGCTTTCTTGATATTTGGGATGCCCAAACTCTGCCCTCTCACTCGCTAAACAATCCTTTAAGTCCCCCATCCTTTCCCAATCCTCTAACCCCCGCCGCCTCTTCGCTACCTTCAGCACTCCCTTGGACCCACCCCCTCTTCCCTGACTGCCTCCGACTTCGTCTCCGTTTTCTCCTCTAAAATTGAGGCCATCCCACTTGAAATCTCCTCCTCCACTCTCTTCTGCAGCCTTCTCTCCTACCTTTCTGAACACTCCCTCCTTGATCCTCTTCAGTCTGGTTTCCGCCCCCTTCACTCCACTGAAACTGCCCTTTCTAAAGTCACCAATGATCTCCTCTCTGCTAAAGCCAGGGGCCACTTCTCCCTTCTCATCCTCCTTGATCTCTCAGCTGCCTTCGACACCGTCGACCACCCCTCCTCCTCACACCCTCCAGTCCTTTGGCCTCTCCGGCACAGTCCTATCCTGGTTCACCTCTTACCTTGCCGACCGATCCTTCTCTGTCACCACCTCTGGGTCTCTCCCTTCCAGTCGGGGTCCCTCAGGGCTCTGTTTTGGGACCCTTACTCTTTTCTCTATACACCTCTTCCCTGGGTGAACTCATCAGCTCCTACGGCCTCAACTACCACCTCTACGCTGACAACACTCAACTTTACCTCTCCTCTCCTGATCTCCCTCCCTCCCTCCTCTCTAGGGTGTCTGCCTGCCTCTCTGCCATCTCCTCCTGGATGTCCTCTCGATTCCTCAAACTTAACCTCGCTAAAACTGAACTCGGTCTTTCCTCCCCCTCACACCTCGCCCCCTTTCTGACCTCTCTATCACTGTCGACAACACCTCTATCTCCCCTGTCCCCCAACTTCGCTGCCTTTGTGTCATCCTCGACTCCTCTCTCTCCTTTGGCCCCCACATTCTCTCTCTTGCTAAATCCTGCCGCTTCCAGCTGTGTAACATCGCTCACATATGGCCCTTCCTCTCCCAAGATGCCACCAAATGTCTTATTCACTCTCATCATCTCCTGCTTGGACTACAGCAACCTCCCCCTCTTTCATCTCGCTTCCCTTCAATATGTACTTAACGCCACCGCTATGCTTATCGTCCTTTCTCGCCGCTCCTCTTCTGTCTCCCCCCTCTGCCAATCCCTTCACTGGCTCCCCTTCCCCTACAGAATCCTGTTCAAGCTCCTCACTCTTACATACAAGGCCCTCACCAACTCCACTGCACCCTAAATCTCCAACCTCATCTCTATTCACGCTCCATCCCGCCCTCTCCGATCTGCCAATGACCGTCGCCTCTCTTCCCCCCTGATCACCTCCTCCCATGCGCGTATCCAAGACTACGTCCGCGCTGCCTCCCTCCATCATAACTTCCCCTAATCTGTCCAGTTTCAAACGGGCTTTAAAAATCCACCTTTTTCTTAAAGCCTTCCAAACTCCCACTTAATTTCCTACCTTTTCTTCTGCCTCTTCCCTCTTTCCCCTTCACTTATCCTTATCCTCCGTTCCTCCTCTCCCCCGTGTCTCTGTCTGTCTACCCCCCCCCCCCCCCCCCCTTAGATTGTACGCTCCTTTAAACAGGGCCATCTCTCCTCCTGTCTTCACCACTTTTAACTCTGCTCTCTAGCCCTACTCCTTGAGGACCCTCTTCCCCCTGCCCCCTATCACTCCCTCCTCTCCCCTCTGGGGGTCTCCCTGTCATCCCTGCCCTCCCTCTTGGACTCCGCTGTCGGCGGACCTACCCCTCTCTCCTCCCCCACCCCTCTAGCTGTGCCTTGAGCTCAATGAGTTACTGTGATTATTGTTTACTGTTCTGTGCTGTCTCACCTCATATTGTAATTTTGTTTGTCCCTGTACGGTGCTACGGACACCTAGTGGCGCCCTATAAATAAAAATTAATAATAGCGCTGATTCTTCCAGAGCCTATGTAAGTTTGTCATTATGTAGACCATGCAGTTGCTGCAGGCATAAAGATACTTTTCTAAATATATATTTTGGTTTTATTTCTTTTTTAAATGTGTGCATTAATGTAATGAATAGGAATTCCTACATTCACATCTACGGAAAACTTATGACATTTGTCAAGCATACAAAGTGACTAAATGAACAAGCATTTAAAATTAGTAGTGCCTGCTACAATCTCCACTCTAACATGTAACAGTGAGGCTGCCTATCATCAGGGGGCTGGTGGGGCAGTGGCCACCTCCCAAAAGTCACCAAAACGTAAATACATCTATCTTTTATATAAACTCGACAAAACTATTAAAAATAAAGACCCAACAATATAGTAAAAAAAAACAAGCATGATACAATAATCTAATATATTGGCTTCCTTATATAAGTGTAAAGTTGGGATCCTCTATATACCCAGAGTCACAGTTCCATGCAGTATCTAAACTGTGGTAATGCCAAAGGCATACAGTTAAGATATTAAACAATCCATTCACTAAACAAAGGTGGTGAAACCTGAACTTGCATGTACAACACAAGACAAACATAGATAGCGGGAAACCAAATTGCAGTCAAAGTACGTAGCTCAGGATTTTCTTGCACTTATAAGGTTTTGTACAATGGTATAGAATAGGATCACAATATCAAGCGTGGGTCAGTGGGCAAAAATTGTAATTCGTAACCATTGTAGAAGGAATGTGCAAGCAGTATAATAAATACAACCAGGCCCATGCTAGTGCTGGAATGAGAACCTATCAGAAAGATCATCTGTAGGAAAATAGGTAAACCCAGCGAAAACCATAGTTACAGCCAAAGGTCTGCATTGCTCTGGTCTCTGATATAGATTATCCCAAAAACTAGTAGAAGTATAAACACTCCAATGAGTGCCCTCTCACTTGGCCTGCAATGTACTTCTGAAGTTGCATCTGGATGGTATTGGAGTTACATGAGTGCACTGTTTATCTTTCAATCCATTTTCACATTTACAGGATTTTAAACTTTAACATCAGATTTGTTTTGGTGACTTAAGATTTATTTTTTTAAATTATAAAAAACCCTCACTCTCAGATTTGTTAAAATGCGATAGCAGCAACCTGCCTATTCAGGATTCTAAACAGTTATGCTGCGGGCTATAGCAGTTTATACCAAACTCTGATCTCTTTCCTTTCATGGTACTATGACCACATTGAAAAGAAGTTTTACTGTGTTTTTAAATCTAGACATTACCAGGTGACTTATTTCATAAGCTTTAAGTACCACAAATTTAAAATAATCTATAGAAAGTCAATGATATTTTAATGTATTCAAGAAATGGATTTCACGCCAAATACATGTAATATTAATCATTTCCTTTATGTGCCTTGTACTAATTTTCATTAGCTTTTCCCCTATATTTGTTAGTTGTGATTAGTACTTTTTTTTTTCTAGAATATCCTCTCCACTTTCGTCAGTTGTCTCTGTGACATGCCCCTTAACATTTAGCCATACGTTATTTGTTATAGAAAGACCTGTATTTAATGTACAGATTCGTTATATTCACTTAGGGGTCAAAAACACTTTTGAAGGTCAGTGGAAGAGTGTATTCATATATGAAAGAGGGACCATCTGCTTTACAGAGGGAGTGTTGTGAGGAGTGCCATGGTGGCACTGTACTCCTTAATACTTAAATTATGCTTTAAATCTTCTTGGGTTCACATGTATTTGTTTTAATGCTTAAAACAGTGCAACCCTTTCATTCTGTGAGTAGCCTGTAATAATGACACATTTACATTATACACTCCACGTCTCCTTGGTAATTCCCAGAGAAAATTGATATTTTGTTTCTTTACATGTTGTCCAGTATGTTTTTGCCTGAACCCCCCTCCCCCACCCATGTTTTTACATTACAGAACTTAAAGCTTTGGCCAGCCTGCCATCTAAGAAGACCATGGGCATCTCTTCTGACATGGTCCTTTATGTTCGTCACATGGTGGAAAACTATGGAGAGAACTACAAGGTATGCCTGGTAAAATAATGTGTACATAATGCTTAATGTCCGTTGTCTCAGACAGAGATGGGTGCAGCAAATGTCATGTTGTTTGCCCACACTCTGTATAATCTCAACGTAATTCAGCTATTTTTTGTAGCTGTGCCCTGGTCTATTAAGAAAAGAGCTCAAATTATTAAAAAATGCAAGTTTTGAGGTTCCTAAATGTTAATATGCAGAACACATTTATATTAGATCTTTTGTATGCAATTGGTAATGTTGAAGTTTGGTGACACCCACTGCACTTTAAAACCTGGCGATGTGCAATATTAAATGTTGAGAAATTGGTAATGCTAAAATTGTATTCTTTCAAGTTTAGATCATACACTGAACCTGTGTCTGTTTTGGGGAAAGAGACAGTTGTTAGCGTGTTACATTAACACTACATATGTGTGTATCTACAAAAATGAAAATATGAGGAATTGGTTCCTATTTTGATCAAAATATTTAATCCTGCATCCCAGTTCCAAAGACACCTTATTGAAGCATATAGGGCGGTGTAGAACCTGCATGTAAACACCATTAAAATGCAGTTTAAATCATATGCACTCACCTCTCAGGTATAGGGGCTTACATCTAGCTACATCCTCATTTGGAGTGCTGTGGAAAAAAGACACGCAAGCTTCTATTTCTACAATTGATGATTTAGTGCCATATACATGTGGTCTCTCATTTTCAAAGTGTATTTTGTTTCATGTTATCCTTCAGTTCTCTAACTTGACTGCAAATGAATATATAAATCTAGTGGTGATTGTCAAAATCCTGGAAAAAATTTGTTTCAAAAAGCTAGCAACTTCATATTTTTTAAAAACTATTGTGCTTAATATTTTGACTATTTATGCATGAGATTCTGATCTGTTCTCTTGTTGGAGAGCTCATGTATTCCATATAGATTAAAGGGAAACAAAAGTAAAAAGCACGCCGAGGTGAATGTTCACCCTTTGGATGGAGATTTTTGTTTAAGGCAAAGAAAAACATTTTATGCCTTGGGTTTAAAATTTGTGTAAGGCACTATGTATTCTCAGGAGGAGCTGACTTTAAGTAGATGAGGCCCATTGATTTCAGAGCATCATCCATTTGTGTCTTATACACATACTTTTGCTTCAATATAAAGTTTTAATTGAAACACTTTTATTGGGAAGTGGCAAGTTTTCCCAAAATATGAATTATTCTGTAAACTGTTATGGCGAAGAGAGCATTGCAGGTTGTTTCATACAGTACTGTTGTACATTTCACCATCAGTGCTTGAAAGTTTAGTACACTTTTGGCAATCTGCCTTTTCCCTGAAGTTGTGTGCTGAACTTAATGTAATGCTGAAGAGAGAGTGCATTGCAGGTCAGCCATAGTTTTAAAACAGAGCTCTATTAGGACGTATGTGAATGTACATTTACAATCTTAGATAATGCATTAAAAATGTGGGGGGGGTTTGCTCTTAGGAAAGAATTGTCAAACAGTATTCAGCATGTTTACATTTAGATGTAGTGATTTTTTATATTTGTTTCCCTCCCTCTTTGCAGGCGATGGCACGAGATGAGCAAAATTACTATCAAGACACCCCAAAGCAGATACAACGTAAAGTCAACCTGTACAAACGACATCACCCTGCTGAATACCAAGCTCTGATTACGTCAAGAACAAAACAATGACATATAGGTTATACTCTGTAGAAGATCAGACTGTGCTTGACCCCACGATGATGGGAGAATACATTATACATCCACCACTGGAGTCTTTCTACAGATCCGGCTCTATTTATACTAGGGCATTGAGGGCAGGCGCTCATTGAATGCTGTCTGTTGACACGACTGGAAAAAGCAAACTAGGTTTGGACTAGATAAGTCTTGTCTAGGTCATGACTGTGATAGATTGGAATATGTTTTATATTTGTATCTTGAAAATTAAATAAACAACTCCAAAGTAACATTTTATTATTGTAAAAAGAATTTGTTGGTCCTATGAAATAAGTTATGTTTCAAGCAGTGAACAGACAACTTCCGTAAAGGCCAGAAGGTGGGACCAGCCCTCACTTCCTGAACCCTCTGCGACTGCATCCTTTAAGTAAAGATATGGCATATTGTTTGGAGTCATTTAGTGGTGGCCAAGCCCTTCCAACTCCACCAGCTAGATGAGGAACAGTGTCCAGATTTTGACTGTTTGAATTAGGCACTTTTATCTCTTTCCAGAGATGTTTGACAGTGATTGCTGTGCTGGTGGCTGATTTGTTCTGGTTCCTTTACCGTGTGTAACCTTTCCTCAAGTAGTGATCTCACAGTTTGTAAAGGGGTGCTGTGTCCAAACCCATCGCACACAGCGCTAGTTCCCAGGAGTGTTACTTCTCTTGTGCCTTGTATTCTGTGTAGCGATAGTTCAGAGTAAATGTCAGAGATGCCAAGTGCAGACCTACAATCCTGAAGAGATAAGATAGATATTAAAATACTGATAATAGGCTGACTCTCCTAGCCCCGTGTGATCTTACCCTTGGTACACAGTATTCTGGATATGGCACTGATGAAGGCTGTCCTTTTTGGAATAAGCTACTGGTCCCATAAGAACATCTTTTCCCAGACATTTCTTGAATTTTAGCAGACTACAGATTCACTCCCTTTCAGCTAAAGATCACTCATTACCCAAGATGTCATCCATTACAGTCAAAAAGATGTATTTTGTCCTTTAATTTTAGGTTTACAACCCTGACATATCCAGTAGGTAAACTGTACAGTATCTGTATGGGGCCTAGTGATTTCTGAAGATGGACATCCCTCCTAGAAATATATTCCCATTCAGTGCCTTTCCCATCTACAATTGTGTGAATTGTGTAAAATCCTAGTTAGTCTAGTTAGATTTGATGTGACAAAATGAGGCAAGATTACACTCTTCAGTCCTCCAAAGTATTTCTAAAACACAAGTCAGTCTCTAAAGAAAACAAGGACACTTTTTCCTTCAAGGTTTCCCTCTTACGGTCTCTCAATTATGGTTGAAGTGAATGCTACATAGTGCCAACCTTTGAATTGTCTCGGCTCATGCAAAAAGCCAGCAAGGTGATTTTTTTTTTTTTTTTATACAGGAGCATTATAAACTGTACTGTGACTTTACAAAGAACTTTTCTCCAGGTATATGTGCAGGGAATAGATCATCAAAGCTGGATATGGAAGGTTCCCATATATGAGGAAAAGTAAAGTTGTCAATCGAATGTACCAGCCACCACCACTATAAATACTTGGCACTGGTGTACTAAAATTCCTCAAACATCTACCCTACAGCCATTTAATAATTACCTCCTCTCAGTCCCTCTGTCTCCTCTCGCTTCTCTCCGCTCCCCTCGGTGACTCTCAACCTGTCATCCGTGCCCACCCTCTTGGACCATAGTTACCTGCCTATACTCACTTTTCCCCTCCCTCCCTCTCTTTCATGCTGTGCCTGAGCCCCCAGAGTTATAGTGCTTACTGTTACTTGTACTGTGCTGTTTCACCTTGTACTGTGCCATTGTTTGTCCTTGTACGGCGCTACGGATACTTTGTGGCGCCCTATAAATAAAAATTAATAATAATAATAATAATAATAATACCTGCTTATTTGCCAGCACCATCAATGGTAGTCGCGGAGCTTCTTCTAACAGCCTGTGCAGTTCATGTCTAGCAAGATGCAAGCGGTTGTCATCTGTAGAGTCCACAACAAAAACCATGATGTGAGCGTTCTTTAGGTATTGGCTCCAGTATGTCCGAAGGTTTTGGCTACCTCCAACTAGGCAGGAGAGAATGGCCATCAATGCATTTTCATCCATAGCATCTTTTGAGTGAGAAAACTCCCAGTAATGTAAATATATTTAAAAAACACAATAAGTCACATTTAGAAAAATCTGTACAGGTGCTAAATAATCTCTATGCCCTGGCTTATCAGCAAGGATTCCTCTAAATCACCATGTGCACCAGTAGCTGAGGTATTAACATTTAATTTAAATAGTGCCAGCATACACTGTAGAGTTTAACATGTTTTTGGCACCATAGAAGAATAAACAATGTTATGCAAACTCACCCTCTAACAGTTCAATCCTTAATGCCTGGCTGAGAATTTGGGCAGTATTAAATCCATGAGTTGGTGCGGAGCTGGATCTAGTGGTGTTGGTGCTCAATGCGTGAATTATGCTGCTTTTACCGGCTCCATCCAAACCCAGCACTAAAATTTGCCGATCCAAGTAGTTGACCTGTATTTAAGTAAAACAAGGATTAGAGTTGGCCAATAAAACAGAGCTCTGCAGTTATTGGTGATGTGATTGAAGACAGCCATTGACTGGTGTCTTGTCCAAGTTCTCAAGAGCACAAAAATGAAAATTATTGTCTAGTTCCGACTACATTCTTCACAAATAAAGACAGTGTGAAAGGAATGGCATACAAATACTTTTATACATAGTAAGGGTCATTTACAAAACCAACCTGTGCCCCAGAGCATGTCATTTTTGTGACATGTACATATTTTTTTGCACAAATATTGCTTCTTGGTTAGGAAGTTCAAGCTAAAAACAAGTTGAGCAAGCGCCTGCTCCTCTAATTGTACCCTCAAGCAAAGGAATTTCTAGTTTCAAGAACTGGAGAAAAATAAAAATATTCAGGTACAGAAACATGCCACGTAATGAAGACCGTTTTTATATCCTTTCACTCACGATTAATTTAAGATATTCAGGAGGATGGAATAATCACTAATTTAGGAGAAAAACAAAAATCAAAAAGTTTAAATTTATTACAGATTGTGGTACTAAACTTGACTTAGAAGTGATGTTATGGTTTTCTTTCTCCACAATTATAAAGCACAACCATATTAAGCAGACCTTAGTGGAGAATACTTTATTATTCATATCAGTCCCTTCCCCAGTAGACCTTACAGTCTATAGTCCGTACAACAAACTCACACACTAGGGTCAATTTCATCATAAGCCAATTAATCTACCAATATGTTCTGGACTGAGGGAGAAAATCCAAGCAACCAGCACTGTGAGGCAGCAATGCTAAACGATATGCCACTGAGTGTATACAATGAATATAGCCAGCTAATCCTGCTAAAGTAGGTGAACCCCCATTTTACATGCATCCATGTATGTGCAAGGTGAAAAAAAGGAACTTTTTTTGCATAGATAAACAATGCTCAAACATTTATTGCACTTTTAGTGACATTACAAAATACAAACTGAAATATGCACACTTAATTTCAGACAAGATAGATGGTCTAGTCCTCTGCTGAGCTCTATAGACTGCTCTCAGCAATCTTGTTCATTCACAATCATTCTGTTGGACATATGTTTGGGACCTTCTCACCCGTCAAAACAGAGCTTTGAGATGTTAAGGACATTTAGCTAGCACTTGTCAGTGTCACAGCTATTTGTAAAGTAAACAGCTTACAGTTATTTGGAAGTAATGGCTGCAATGATATAACAGTCTGATACACCTCTACATGGCATGCTATCCTTTGTTTATGCGTCTCTTTCCCTTATGAAAGCAATTCACTTGTTTATTGTGTCTCTGGAAAATATCATGAATATAGGATATGTGGTGCTCTGGAGAGATCACAGATAATAAACCCAACTAGGAGACATAATGTATGTGGATTTACCAGATTACTGATCTACATTATAAGACACTGTGGAAAATAACTCCTGTAATGTTTATTGGTTGTTTAGTGAAATTATTATTTGCTGAAATCAGTATTACTAAAAACTGCTACAATAGTATGACTGTATTTAAATATTTGGAAACCTATTTTGGGAATAATAAAACATTTATGCATTTTTACTGCCTGGTGTATAACAGTTTTCAATAAATACTAAAGCTACATTTAGAGAAAAGGGAATTCTAAAAATGTAAATACAAATCAAACCTTGACTGTGAAAATAGGAGATGGGAATACCACGCTTTTTCATGCTGAAGCCTTACACTAAGCCCTTTGGTAAATCTATATGGAATGCCATTAAGTTTTATGCGTGTACATACCGGCCTAGATACTCCAGATAGATTTCCCTAAACCTGAGGTTAAAGAGCAAGAAGAAGTCTTACAGAATGTTTGTGTGCAGACCTCACAAGTCCAAATAGCATTATTCATTAACTGAACTAAATGTAGCTACAACAATACTTATTATATCCTTACTATTTACAAGAACATATTCAGTGATACCTGTGCAAAATAAATACAGATGTCATCACTCCAATAACACATGTAATATACCATTTGGAGTTCCTAAACATGAATATAAAATACACAAACACTTTTTTGCTAGTTACACTATATGCTTACACTTTGTTGCTGGAAATACTGGTAGGTTAATTGGCTGCTATCAAAAATTGACCCTAGTCTCTCCCTCTTTGTCTGTCTGTGTGTGTCTATATTAGGGACTTTAGACTGTAGGCTCCAATGGGGCAGGGACATTTGATATGAGTGAGTTCACTGTACAGCGCTGCGTAATTAGTGGCGCTATATAAATAAATGATGATGAAATAAAAGTTATCCCACAAATAAATAAGCAGTACTGCAGATTACATGTCTATTCAAATACATAGTTGACAGGGGTGGGTGGGGTGGTGGAGGGTCGCCGTTATCATCATGTGGGGAGATATAGCAGTGTTGCAGCTGATAGGTCTCTGTGACTACCAGGAGGGGTTACAACAGTACACACAGCTCTGATAACTATGTGTAGTCCCTGCCCATAATACCGTGTTGACTCCTAGTAACCTAGCTTGCAATGCCCTAAGATGCACTCATATTTACAGTCTACTGGTGAAGGAAGAAATAGATGCAAGTACATTTCTCAGTCTGATATATAAGCATATACAGAGAGTAGTAACAAAGAACGATAACCCTCTATGCAGCTGTCTCCCGGGGCACAGACTCCCACTGTAGTGACAGCACTACCCCCCGTGTGTACACAGGGCAGTATCTGGTGATGTAACCTCCTCACCTGATCACACAGCGGGCTGTGCTCCAGCTGATAGCGCGTCCACTTCACCCTCCTCCTGCCGGGCACATAGCGGCTCCATGCGATGAACAGGACGGAGCCTAGCGCCGCCACCGCTGCACCGATGACCATTGACAGGTTCCTAAGGGCGGCCATCAACCCGGTATCTCACCCGGGAACCCAGCCCATTTATTACGTCACCACCACGCCCTCCAGATGCAGTTTAAATAGCTCTTAAAGGGAGCGCACAGCGCAGTCCTGAGTGTCCCTGCTTCCCCCATTATATACGCATGTCTGATGGGAGCGACACTACTCAGGTTGCTGCTCCAAAATACAGCTCTCATTGATCAACAGATCAACATAATTTATTTGGTTTGTTAACATTTATTTATATAGAGACAGCTTATTCTGCAGTGCTTTTCAATCAGGAATAAACACAGTAATAACACAAGACTACCGTATTAATAAGCAGGCAAAGAGTACAGGGGCTTAGGAATGACAATTTTCGAGGGCTGGGCAAAAAGTCAAGGACTACAGTCATGGGCAAAAGTTTTGAAAATGACACAAATATTGGTTTTCACAAAGTTTGCTGCTTCAGTTTTTTTTTGACCTTTTTGTCAGATGTTGCTATGGTATACTGAAGTAAAATTACAAGCATTTCATAAGTGTCAAAAGCTTTTATTGACAATTACATTAAGTTTATGCAAAGAATCAATATTTGCAGTGTTGACCCTTCTTTTTGAAGACCTCTGCAATCCCCCCTGGCATGCTGTCAGTCAACTTCTGGTCTACATACTGACTGATGTTGGCCCATTGCATAATCAATTCTTGGAGTTTGTCAGAATTTGTGGGTTTTTGTTTGTCCACCTGCCTCTTGACATATGTGGCGTCAGTAGTGAATTAGGTTGCCTATCACTGCTCTAAGGTCTTTTCTTGTATCTCCCCTTACCCAGACAGCAAAACAATCAGGGCTGGTATATGTAGGAATATAAAACAGTTCTTGCCTATGGTAAAACACCCCAAAAATACATAACATCTTTAGATTTGAAGGTGTTCCAGGTAGGTCAGAAAACTGAACAGTGACATTTTTCTGCTTTAAACAAACAAAACAAGCCTGGGCTAATTAATTGACTTACTGCAGCGGTTGGCAAAGTGTGCGCCGCGGCGCTGTCACAGGGGTGCCGTGGGCAAGCCAGAGGAAAAACAAACAAAACAAAAACTTGCCAATCCGCACGGCGCCGGGACCCAGCATCCTCCTCTCTCACGCAGCTTGTCACTGAATATTGACATTCAGTGACAAGCTGCGTGAGAGAGGAGAATGCTGGGAACCGGCACCGCGCGGATTGGTAAGTTTTTGTTTTGTTTGTTTTTACTCTGGCTTGCCGCGGCAGAGGGGGCAGAGTGAGAGGGAGCGTGACAGAGGGCAGAGGAGGGGGACAGCGTGAGAGGGCAGAGGGACTGGATGCAGAGGGGGCAGAGTGTCTGGATGCAGAGGGGGCAGAGTGGATGCAGAGGGGGCAGAGTGTCTGGATGAGGAGGGGGCAGTGTGTCTGGATGCAGAGGGGGAATTTTTGCATACAACTAAATAAGTATTTCTGTCCTGATCTAAATACTTATTACATTTTTTTGACCCAACTACTTCTAAAATAGGACTGCTAAGTAATTATTTTGGCGGGGTGCCTTGAAATAATTATGGAGACTCTGTCGGGGTACTGAGGTTTGGTGCCCCTACTATCGATCTCTGATAACCTGATTTCCTATTTGGTATAATACTGTTGACAGGAGAGGAAGTGAAACACATATAAGGAAATCTCTTTAGCTCAGCAAATATTTCTTTGCAACAATAATACATATAAGGCAACATCCTCTGTTCAGTACTACGTGGTTTTCCTCTCGGTCGTTTCCTTCAGTCTGGCATCCTGCTATTGTCTGTTGCATAGAAAACACTTGTTTTTCTTCAAGGTGTAGTCCTGCATCATTTTCTGAATTTTTTTAACGTTAATGTGCCATTCAATCTTTACACTTTTCCACTTGCCTGAGGCCTAAAGGGGGATATGAAAGGCTTGCTGTATCCCCATATCCTTCATTATATTTTGCATTACTTCACTTATCAGTTTCTTGGCAGTGTTTTTAGCTGTTGCCTTAGCCACTGCCCAGATCTCTGGCTAATTTGAGAATAGATCTGTACACACAAAGACATACTCCTATGTTCCTACCCTAGCTGTATATAGTCAATCTGTAGGTCGCTGTATATAGTCAATCTGCAATCTCTGAAATGGGTACAATAGCTTTGGTGTGTTCTTCTGTGGTGTTTTCACTACCTGACCTGGATTGTATTTTCCGCATATCACACAGGCTGCTGCATATGCCATAGCAGCTGCATTGAATCCTGGTGCTATCCAATGTCCTAAGACAATATTGGTCATAGCTTCTTTAGAATTTTGGACCAGCCCATGTGCCAATTGAGTCATCATAGGGTATAGGCTTCTGGGCAGACAATACTTATTATCTCTTCTCCAGAGCCCTCCCTGACATGTAGCACCTTCCTTTTCTCAGGCTTTTTTGTCTATTGAGGAGACTTGTTCCTGGAACTTTTGCAGTATGTCAAGGGTTACAGGCTCTACAGGGTTTTCACCCTGTGTCACATGACAGACCTGCAACCTGAGCATAAGGGCTGCCTGTTTAGCTGCAGCATCTACCTTGGCATTTCCCATAGCCTCCCTAGTCTTTTCTTTAGTGTGTGCCTGTTTGATAGGTTTTCCTGCTGACCCCACAAAATCCCTGCTCTTCCATATTGGCCCAAAGTCATGGGCCACGCCATATGCGTACCTGGAGTCTGTGTATATGTTAGCTGTTTGGTTTTCTGCCATTATACATGCCTCAATGAGTGCCTGCAACTCCGCCTCCTGCGCTGAGCAGAAAGGTGGGAGTGATTGTTGTATCAAAGTCTCTTCCAGGGTGGTCACAGCATACAGAAGGGGACCCTTCATAATAATACATGGAACCGTCAACAAATAAGTTGCAATCTGCATTAGGTATAGGGACATCTGTCACATTTTCTAACACCTTCATTTTATAGTTTCATTAGTTCAGCACAGTCATGTGACTCAGAAAAGGGAACATTTTTGTGTGTATTTTGTCTGGTACTGATACATTCCTCCCTTTCTGATTCATCAAGGGTGGGTAGGTCCCCACCCACCTCTCTCCCCTCTGTTGAATCTGCTTTAACTGGGAACAGTGTAGCAGAATTCAAAACTGTGCACTTTTTAATTGTTACATGTGTGGGACTTAATAATGACACCTCGACTTAGTGAGCCTTGCTGTGGACAGATGCTTCGTTCTTGCTTGGTTAAGTATTTCTGTAACTGCATGTGGGACCTGTACAGTTAAGAGATGGTCTAGTACTATGTCTGACACTTTATCTTTTAGCAAAGCTGCAACTGCCAAAGCCCTTAATTCCTTGATATTCTGTGGTGGCTTTACCTGCTGGATTGCAGTTATCCTGTCCTGTGTGAGGTGTCCGGTACCTTGTGAGATGCAATGTCCTAAAAATATTACCTTACTCTGCGCTGCATGTATTTTGTGGGTGATACCTTGCAATGTTGCTGCCCTAAAAGGTTAATTAATGATGTAGTCTCTTCCTGTCACCCCTTCATTCGTTTGGCAACATGGTAATAAGTCATCTACATATTGGAAGAGTGTCTTGATTTTATTCAATAGCCGCTGGAGCCTGTTCTAGTAATTTTGTATGTTCTCCCCGTGTTTGCGTGGGTTTCCTCCGGGTGCTCCGGTTTCCTCCCACACTCCAAAAACATACTAGTAGGTTAATTGCCTGCTATCAAAATTGACCCTACTGTGTGTGTGTGTATGTTAGGGAATTTAGACTGTAAGCCCCAATGGGGCAGGGACTGATGTGAATGAGTTCTCTGTACAGCGTTTCGGAATCAGTGGCGCTATATAAATAAATGGTGATGATGATGAATGTATTAAACACCTCTGTAACCACAAGTCCCCAGAACCTACAGTTTTTTTTCCTGCTACTCTAGCGGGACCAGCTACTTCATTTATTTGAATCTGTGAAATAGCCTGTGTCACTGAATCTCCTGTTGCTGCATCCGACATATAGTTGTATGCGGGTGGGGCAGGAGGTTCTTTTGGTTTCAATTCACCTGGTCTAGGGGTCTGACATTAAATCACACACAAATGTTCACCTAACATTCTCTCAACTGAATATACTTTCAGCAGGCATACATTTATCCATAGAGGCAACACCAAAAAAGAAATCATTTACACCTACAATAGAACTAAACGACCTAGCTGGAGTCCTAACATTGTATGTCAAGTCAAATTGCTAACAAAAATCCCTTTAAATCAATATCCAGAAATGTGGTAAATTTATACTAATACAAGTTTAAAAATGGAAAAGCAGAAAAGATTATTCTTTCAGTAATCCACAAAACACTCTCTTTCTTGCTAAAAGAGGAAGAAAAAGATAAATATAACAGATATGTTACAGCGGCGGTTCCCAAACTGTGCGCCGCGGCTCCCTGGGGTGCCGCGGCGCTGTCACAGGGGTGCCGCGATCGCCTAGAAAAAAAAAAGAAAATAGAAAAAACAAAAAAACAACCTACCCATCATCCAGCGTCGGATCCTCCTCCTCACTGACTGCCGGGGGTGTGACCTCATCATGTCCGGCAGTCTCAGTGAGCAGCAGCAGACAAGACGTCAGGGAAGAAGGGGGGAACTCAGAGACACGCTGAAGGCGACAGATAGACGCTGAAGGGGACAGATAAACGCTGAAGGGGACAGAGAGAGGCTGAAGGGGACAGAGAGACGCTGAAGGGGACAGAGAGAGGCTGAAGGGGACAGAGAGACGCTGAAGGGGACAGAGAGAGGCTGAAGGGGACAAAGAGACGCTGAAGGGGACAAAGAGACGCTGAAGGGGACAGAGAGAGGCTGAAGGGGACAGAGAGACGCTGAAGGGGACAGAGAGAGGCTGAAGGGGACAGAGAGAGGCTGAAGGGGACAGATAGACGCTGAAGGGGACAGATAGACGCTGAAGGGGACAGAGAGAGGCTGAAGGGGACAGAGAGAGGCTGAAGAGGACAGAGAGAGGCTGAAGGGGACAGAGAGACGCTGAAGGGGACAGAGAGAGGCTGAAGGGAACAGAGAGAGGCTGAAGGGGACAGAGAGAGGCTGAAGGGGGACACAGAGGGCTGAAGGGGGACACAGAGGGGCTGAAGGGGACAGAGAGACGCTGAAGGGGACAGAGAGGCTGAAGGGGACAGAGAGAGGCTGAAGGGAGACAGAGAGGCTGAAGGGGGACAGAGAGAGGCTGAAAGGAGACACAGAGAGGCTGAAGGGGGACAGAGAGGCTGAAGGGGGACACAGGCTGAAGGGGACAGAGACACTGAAGGGGGACAGAGAGAGACGCTGAAGGGGGACACAGAGAGGCTGAAGGGGACAGAGACACTGAAGGGGGACACAGAGGCTGAAGGGGGCACAGAGCGACAGGCTGAAGGAGGGGGACAGAGAGACAGGCTGAAGGAGGGGGACAGAGAGACGCTGAAGGAGAGGGACAGAGACACTGAAGGAGGGGGACAGAGAGAGACACTGAAGGAGGGGGACAGAGAGAGACACTGAAGGAGGAGGGCAGAGAGAGACACTGAAGGAGGAGGGCAAAGAGACGCTGAAGGAGGGGGATAGAGAGACACTAAAGGAGGGGGACAGAGAGAGACACTGAAGGAGGGGGACAAAGAGAGACACTGAAGGAGGAGGGCAGAGAGACGCTGAAGGAGGGGGACAGAGAGACGCTGAAGGAGGAGGGCAGAGAGACGCTGAAGGAGGGGGACAGAGAGACGCTGAAGGAGGGGGACAGAGACGCTGAAGGAGGAGGGCAGAGAGACACTAAAGGAGGGGGACAGAGAGAGACGCTGAAGGAGGGGGACCGAGAGAGATGCTGAAGGGGGGTCAGAGTGAGATGGCGAAGAGGGGGACACAGGGTGTGAGATGGCGAAGAGGGGGACACAGAGTGATATAATAAAGGGGCACAATGTGATGGTGAAGGGGTCTGAATACATCTTACGTCATTTTGACCCAACTACTTAAAAAACGGGACTACCCGGTAATTATTTTTGCTTAGGGGTGCCTTGGAAAAATTATGGTGACCCTAAGGGTGCCTCGAGCTGAGAAAGTTTGGGAACCACTGTGTTACAGCATACAGTTGTGGAACTACAAGTCCCAGCATTCAATTAGCTTCAATGTGTTGTTACCACGCTAGAGATATTTCAATTACCCTTGAATTACTGAAGCACATGTGAAAACCTCTTTTCTATCAACCACATATATTGTCAAATAAGTCCTTCTCTTTCACACTGAACAAACTGGGGAGAGAATCTGCAACTTCATTCCCGCTCTGGTCATACCCCTCCCCCCCCCCCTTTCTCAACACACTGAAGTAATTTACACAGAATAGGAAGGGAAAGACATTCCATTCTCTGTCTCTCACTCACAGGTAGTAATTAAGGATGAGCGGGCTCGGATTCCGCTAATCCGAGCCCACCCGAACAGTGCGGATCCGACGGGATCCGAGCACTGTTCGGGTATTTCCAGCGCCAAAAAAAAATGAAAGTGAGGCTCTGACGTCCAAGTCTCGCGTCGGATCTCGCGAGACTCGGATTGCATAAATTCCCCGCTAGCGGCCGCCATTTTCATTTGGGCTGTGATCAGGGTAGAGGGAGGTTGTAGGGTAGTAGTGTTCCTGCGTGATCAGTCCAGTGGTGCTTTATGCTTGTGTCCAGTGCTCTGTCCTTGCTGAGTCCAGTGGTCCTTTTGTCCTGTGCTCTGTCCTGCTGAGTCCAGTGGTGCTTTGGCCAGTGTCTGTCCTGCTGAGTCCAGTGGTGCTTTAGTCCTGGGCATTTTTGTGCTAAGTCCATAGTAATTTTCTAATTATTAAAAACTCCCAAAAAAATTAAAAAATAAAAATAAAAAAAATTAAACAAGAAAAATAAAAAAAAAAATATTAAAAAATAATTTAAAAAGTATAAAAAAATTCTAGAGCAATATATTATTGCAGTCCTGAAATATTAGTACTTCAATACCTACGTTCACTGTTTCTGCAGTCCAAAAAATAGGAACTGCAAACTTTATTACTACGTTCACTGTTTCTGCAGTCCAAAAAAATAGGAACTGCAATCAATATTACTACGTTCACTGTTTCAGCAGTCCAAAAAATAGGAACTGCAATCTATATTACTACGTTCACTGGTTCTGCAGTCCCAAAAAATAGGAACTGCAATCTATATTGCTACGTTCACTGTTTCTGCAGTCAAAAAAAATAGGAACTGCAATCTATATTACTACGTTCACTGTTTCAGCAGTCCAAAAAATAGGAACTGCAATCTATATTTCTATGTTGACTGTTTATGCAGTCCAAAAAATAGGAACTGCAATCTATATTACTACGTTCACTGTTTCTGCAGTCCCAAAGTGTGTGTGGTTTAGTGGTACGCTCTCTTGTGCTGCATATAATGGAGTACAAAAATTTGGAGGATAAAGTAGGAAAAGATCAAGACCCACTTCCTCCTAATGCTGAAGCTGCTGCCACTAGTCATGACATAGACGATGAAATGCCATCAACGTCGTCTGCCAAGGCCAATGCCCAATCTCCTAGTAGAGGGCATGTAAAATCCAAAAAGCCAAAGTTCACTACAATTAGTAAAAAAAGAAAGTTCAAATCATCAGAGGAGAAATGTAAACTTGCCAATATGCCATTTACGACACGGAGTGGCAAGAAACGGCTTAGGCCCTGGCCCGTGTTCATGACTGGTGGTTCGGCTTCACCCAAGGATCTAAGCCCTCCTCCTCCCCACCCCTCTAAAAAATTTAAGAGACTTAAGCTGTCATCAACAACACAGCAAACAACTCTGCCTTCTAAAGAGATGGCATCACAAATCCCCAAGGCGAGACCAAGGGTGTTGGTGGTTGCGAAGCCTGACCTTCCCATCACTGTATGAGAAGAGGTGGCTCCTTCCACCATTTGCAGCACGTCCTCTGCATATGCTGGAAGGATCACCCACAGTCCAGTTACAGATTTGGCTAATAAAGGTGTGAATGTTGTACACCGGGAGGAGGATATTGATGTAGCTGGCGCTGAGGAGGAACTTGACGAGGAGGATGCTGATGTGGTTATCATAAATGAGCCACCAGGGGGGGAAACAGTTGTTGTCAATGGGATGAAAAAGCCCATCGTCATGCCTGGTCAGAAGACCAAAAAATCCACCTCTTCTGTCTGGAGTTATTTTTATCCCAATCCGGACAACAAATGTATGGCCATATGTAGCTTATGTAAAGCTCAAATAAGCAGGGGTAAGGATCTTGGCCACCTAGGGACATCCTCCCTTATACGTCACCTGAAGAACCTTCATAATTCAGTGTTTAGTTCAGGACCTGTGGCTAGGACCGTCAGCAGTCCAGGGACACCTAAATCCCTTGGTCCTGTTGTATCCACACCAGCAACACCCTCCTCGTCAATTTCCTCCACGATCTCGATCAGAGATAGTCCTGCAGTCCAGAAATATTAGTACCAGAGATTAAACTACGTTCACTGTTCCTGCAGTCCAGAAATATTAGTACCAGAGATTAAACTACGTTCACTGTTCCTGCAGTCCAGAAATATTAGTACCAGAGATTAAACTACGTTCACTGTTCCTGATTGGTTTGTTAAAGTGCGAATGTCCTATTTCAACAACATCAGGGCATAAAGCAATATGTCAAAATATAACAAATACAAACAATGAATCTTACCAGAACTAAAAAGGGTGAGTATTCTTGAACCTTCACATCAAACTGATGAATCTTAGAAGACACAGAAATAACAACAACCTTTTTAGAGCAGAATAAAACTTCTACCCACCGTGGTTTTGTCGTTTCCAGTTCTGCTTCTCCCCGACTCCTTCGCAGTTTTCAGGAAGATTTTCGAAGCTCACTGTGGCCTCTAAGTATGTTAAAGGCAATAGACCTTTTGCCACCAGTAAAATCCCTTCTAATTCAGGTGTACGGTGCACACTGGAGAATTGATCTGAGACTCACACTGTTGTCTGGATTAATCAGTTCTGTTTTACTGAATTTGGTATACTAATATTTATACATAAAACCTGGCATACCCTCTTGTGGTTTCATACTATAATAATAAACAAAATCCTTTAAATTGTAGTTATGACCTGCAACCAATTGAACAAAGACATCTGTAACTCTTTCTGACTTAGAGCAGGACAGACAGCTTATCTTGCTTATCTTTACTGAAAGTGAGTTATATCTAAGTTTTTGAAGCATAACCACTCATCCTATAAACAGTTAATCTTATTGGAATTTCTTTACCTATGAAGGTCTGTAGTTAGTAAATTTTAATGAATTGACTTCTACATTAACTATGAAAGCTATATATTGCTTAATTAAAAATATCATAATTTCTTTTACAGGGGGTAGTTGTCTTGACGTCCCTTCTAATGGGTGACTTTGAAGATCTGATGATGCACTTGGGGGTGGCTGAGTAGGAGGCAAGTTTACAGTTCTATGTCCCTGGATGTCTTCTAACATCTCCTCCTTTACCATTTGTTCTTGTTCTATTTGTCTACATGCCCTTACCCATGCTGATACTTGGTGTTCTTTCTTATTCCTAGTAATCCATGTACTATGTTCTTTCTGAAAAGTCTCCCATCTTCTAGGATCCAATGACCCTATATATGGCATTCCTGCCTTCCTGAAGATGATATGGATTTCTCTAACAGCCACAATACCTTCTCTTTCCTTAACTAGATCCGCAGGAGTGTATGATGTCTGTACCATCATACCTTTACTGTCTTGGGCCTCCATTACTAGAGTTTTGGGAATACCGGCCCCTAGTGTGCCTGAGAAGTGACTGTTATTCTAATTTTATACACCTTTACAATTAAATCCTGTTATGGATTGCTTGATCAACTTGGGTACATACTTTCCTGATATTTTATTTATTGATGGACATGTAAGTGGCCCTATCCTTCTAATGTTTTCTGGTAAAAAATGACATATTTGCCACCATCCCAATCCTATTTGGGTTTTTAGATAGTCTGGACAACTGTGACTTCCACCTATTGCTGTATATATCATTGGATTAAAAATTCCCTCCTTATGTTTACCATGTTACTGAACAATCAGTGTCAGTTCCTATCACCGCTATCAATTTACTATTTTGTATTGTCATTACCTTTTGAATTATAACAACACATTTACAGTCTGGACAACTAAGATTATTTTCTGACATTTATACTCCCCACAGCATGTCTCTGATTCCCTCCGCTCCCCTTGATGTTTTTATGAAACAATATATTAATACTAGTACAATTATTACTATTAAAATAATTCCACCAATCCACTCAGCTATTTCTTCTGAAGGTGTCATCTAATCTTTCTTAAGACAATAGACAGTAAACAGTAAACAATAGACAGTAGACAGACCTATCCTCAGACCTCAGGCGCCCCTTAACAGAGGTACCTACAAGGAACTGCGGAGAAACCTTACCAGAATCAGTGAGCAACCTTTCTACACTTTTACCGTGTTACTCAGTTGTTACTTCTTTCAACCTCTAAGAGAGCTGAGGACCCTTGTAGACTGATAGCTGGCCCAGTGGTCGCACGTTACACAAAACAAGGTGAAGCCTCAGTCGCATGTGCAAGGTACAGTCTTTGATCAGATCAGTCTTTTCAAGGTTATGTTGTCCCCTTTTACATCTCTTATCAGTACAATATCACTCAATATTTACAGGAGCGAAGGATTCTTATAATGACCTCTCAAACCCAAGGACAATCATCTACACAGAACAAGGCGAGGTCTCAGCAACAAGTATAGAGGAATACCTTTGATTATCGAGGTCAATTAATAAGTTATGTATTTGCATCCTTTTATATACATCCTGTATCGACATAAACACATACATTCACTTATCTATTTTTCACAAAAAAACAAATATGTCAGGAAAACAGGTTATTCAGTAATTTTTCAAATACCCGTTATACCATCCCCTACTGAACCCCACCTTATATCTTACAGGAAGAGCAGATAGAGTAGAGAGGTGCAAATGCACAAAACTTCAACTACTCACCGCACAAATTTGTCTGCTGTTCCTGAAGATTGAGGAGGTCTCTGGTCAGTCCTGGGCTGGTATGTTGAGTATCCCGGACGAGCCCCCAGTAACTATCAGGGTACCAAGGCATGGTGCCCCTACTATCAATCTCTGATAACCTGATTTCCTATTTGGTATAATACTGTCGACAGGAGAGGAAGTGAAACACAGACAAGTTGTTGCAGTTTCAAAATCAGCTCTGAGGGTCTTTCCAGGCTGGCCCTTTATTTATACCTAGGGTCCATCATTAACTGGTTAACAAGTACATATAAGGAAATCTCTTTAGCTCAGCAAATATTTCTTTGCAACAATAATACATATAAGGCAACATCCTCTGTTCAGTACTACGTGGTTTTCCTCTCGGCCGTTTCCTTCAGTCTGGCATCCTGCTATTGTCTGTTGCATAGGAAACACTTGTTTTTCTTCAAGGCGTAGTCCTGCATCTGTAGTATAGTTTTTTAAGGCATTTCACACATATATTTGTACATCTTAATAACTATTAATTGTTTTATACTCTCACAACTCTAAGGGTGTCACAAACTGCAAAAGTTTGGGAACCACTGACTTACTGCATTTGTTGGTAGCTCCCACCAGTCAGATGCCTGGGAGGTGGTAGAAAAGAATCACAAAAAAACACACATTTTCGAGTATCTGACTGGTATAAAGGTCACTCTATGGGGGGAATTCATTTGGCTGCATAAAAAATAATGCGGCCCGTACACTATTACCAATATTACGGTAATAGTGTGCGTAATTACAATTAATACGGTAATCTTTAACGCTGGTTTAAAATTACTGTATTCATAATAGATTTAGCGCTGTGTTACTCGTGGCAGAATTGAATTCCCCCCTACGACACTGCTAATTTTGACTCATTTACAGATGGATGGTACCAGCATACATGAAGAGCTTCATTGTTTTTTTCAGGCTTTCTTTTTACTTCAACTGATTAATGTACAATGAGTGACTGTGTGACATTTTTGCATAAATACAGAAAAGTAAGATATAATATATATATATATATATATATAAAGTTAAATGTTTCCGCTATTGCAGCTGAGCCAACACTTTTGATGCGTTACCAAACCATGTTGTATGTAATTGCTGCTCTCAGGTTTCTCTAAATCAACATGATGCTGTACATCTATTTAACCTCACAGGAAAATCTGCTGAATGTTTTTGTGTACTGAGTATCAGGAGGCTTGTTCATCTCTGGTCAGGATTTTCTTTGCATGAACATTTCCTATTGATGAGACACTTTAATTCTACTTAAGAATGAGTTTTAGGTAAACCACCTCCCTCCCAACTAGTATATCCAGGCACAGCCAGAGCTATCTTGTTCTCATATTGTCAACTGTAAACTGTTGAAAGTGAATCCACTCAGTAAAGGGGTGCAGCACACGATCAACAGACACCATAACAAAATGCTGGCAGTGGCAGGTGATACGTGTCCATCTGCTCCGGAGAACTCTGCTTTTCTGAGCATGCTCGGGGGCTGGTGTATGTACAGTGAAGCACAGGTCCTTCTCAACCCCGGGTCCCATCAGCGAAACTTATGCCACTCTCTATTTGTCAGTTTCATGTGCACGGTTTGGCAGAGCCATGGCATCAACCCTCACTTTCTCCTGGTTGTTAAGCGGGAGATAGTTTTCCAGATCTGTAGAAGCCCCCGACATGTCATCTCCAGAGTTCTGCTACATGGGAGGATGTTACCTAAAACATTTCTAGTGGTATTATCCTTTAAGAGATATTATACATATCAGAGTAAAATTATTTTAAAAATAAAAATCACAGTGTTTGTTTATTAGACATTAATGAGTTTTATATTATTATTATGGTTAATTTATAAAGTGCCAATCAAATTACACAGCTCTGTAGAGGATAGGACATTACAACATATTTTTTTACGGTCTCAACATACCGTATTTCCCCATGTATAAGACGCACCTTTTTCCCAAAAATTTTGGGTCCAAAACCTGGGTGCGTCTTATACAGGGGTAGCGTTACAGGGGCAGCGGGGGGGGGGGGGTAGGGTGATCCAGGAGGAGGGGGACAGGCAGCGTGTCAGCGGGGATGCAGCAGGCAGAGTGTCAGCGAGGATCCAGCAGGCGGGGACAGGCAGCGTGTCAGCGGGGATGCAGTAGCCAGCAGGCAGAGTGTCAGCGGGGATCCAGTAGGCGGAGACAGGCAGCGTGTCAGCGGGGATGCAGTAGCCAGCAGGCAGAGTGTCAGCGAGGATCCAGCAGGCGGAGACAGGCAGCGTGTCAGCGGGGATGCAGTAGCCAGCAGGCAGAGTGTCAGCGGGGATCCAGCAGGCGGAGACAGGCAGCGTGTCAGCGGGGATGCAGTAGCCAGCAGGCAGAGTGTCAGCGGGGATCCAGCAGGCGAGGACAGGCAGAGATTATCAGCGGGGATCCAGGAGGAGGGGGACAGAGGCACAGTGGCAGCGATTGCAGGGAGAGTGTGCTGCCCGGCTATCAGAGCAGCCGGCCATTACACTCTCCCTGCCTTTTTTGACAGCTACCGTAATATTTTTTTTCCAAATTTCGGGGCCAAAAGTAAGGTGCGTCTTATACATGGGAGCGCCTTATACATGGGGAAATACGGTAAGTTTTTAAATTAGTTAATTCCCAGCTAGTAAATACCCAGTCATTGGTGCCATACTGCTTGTCGCAAGAGAATTTGCAATTTTAGTTGCAGCTAAATGGATAATTGTGGAAGTTCTATCTGACAAAGTCATTGTATGTAAATGTTAGATCTAAAATTCTGACCCAAGTCTGCCTGTGGTGTCAAGTATATCTGGAAGCGCTTCAATCAACTGGAGAGAATTGACACAGACCTAACTTTCTCACTTATTCTTGAGATGTTTACTTTCTCCCCCTTCTAAAGACAGATGAGCCTATTATTCTTATCTCAAGGGGAGCTGGAGGTGTCACAAGAGCACACCTCCCAAACTACGAGCTGAATATGAAGCTACTTATTGTTTTCATATCTTGTTACAGGTGTTCTCTATGTCATCTTAACTTCAAGGCCATAGGCTAACATCTTGTAAGACTGCAAATCAGCATAAAAAGGAATAATCTCTTTTAGCAAATAATATTTCTATGCAAGTTACAATAAATGGCTGAACAAAGGCTTTATGAGGCCTTAACAAAAAATCATATTTAACATAAACTTAAAGAAATTCAAATGGAAAGGATTTTTCAAGCAAACCAGGTCAAATAAAATAAAACACAAGGACAAGACTTTCATTTGTGATTTTAATGAGTATATCTTATTATGTGAGTATCTAGTACTCCATATGCACTAATGCGGGGAAGGTTTTCATCCGTAGTCGATCTAGCTCAATTCGGAGTGTGGTGATCTCCTGAACTTGTGCCTTTGCGAGATCTACTAGTTTCTGGCGCTGTACAATGTCCATGTATCTATCCCTCGCATTCTTTGCAAAACTTTGCTCTCGTCCTGGAGTAAACATCAGAACAAACCAGTAGTTAAAATGTTTCTCAAGCCAATGCAAATTTATGTATAATACAATTTATATGCAATGTTTTTTTTCTTTCTTTCTTTTTAACAAAAAACCTCCCAAAACTTAAATGAGCATTTTATTAAAATCATATTTAATTATCCCTACTTTTTTCATTTAGCTGGCTTGGTAAGATAAGTTTATATAGTGTAGGATTTTGTGTATCTTTAGGGCAAGTACAGGGTTCTGTGGGCTCCCTAGTCAGCATTTACCATACATTTGTGACTGTTGCAAGATGATTTTTCAGATTAATTTGTATTCTAGGTCTAATGGCCTTTTAAAGGAAAGGCATCGTTGTAATTTTACAATTTTTTTTGCTAGACATCCAGCTTTGCAACAACCAATATAGGACAACGCCATTCACTGATGGGAATCCTCAATGACTCCCAGTGTCAGCATATCTTGAATTTCTTTGTTCACTATCACCAATTTCACTTTTGGAACTCTATACATTTTTGGCAAATAATTACTTCACAAGGCATACCAGTATTGTGCCTGATCAGGAGATATAATTTCCGCCATATTTGTTATATATTTCAAGCAACTTGGCTGAAGCAGCCATTTTGTCATTGTTAAACAACTTCCTGTGGGTTGCTCCACCCCTCAGGAAAGTTTTATATTTCACGGGGCTGAAATCACTCTCTTACTCTTTCTTCTGCCTCACACTAGGAGCATACACCCACCTGAGCTGAACATGATGGAAACTGTAAGTTGACTCTAATGGAGTTTTGTGTGTGTGTGTGAGGCAGCCGAGAAGGCCATTTGTACTAGAATATGGCTGACATTATAGAGTTTTGTTGAATGTAATATGCATGCTTGCCTACTATCCCGGAATTCCGGGAGATTCGCCGAAATTCATGGCATTGAATGGTGGGGGCGGGGCTTAATCACGTCATTATGCCCTATCCCACTATTAAATGCTGTGAGTTTCATCATTTTATGGTGGGGCGGGGCTATGGTGACGCGATACCGTTACCACGCCCCCTCCTACCCCCTGTCACATGACTTTTTCCTCTGGATTCCTGAGTGAGAAGTTTTGAAAGTTGGCATGTATGGAATATGTATAGTTTTTAATTGCCTGCCTTTGTGTGCAGAAGGCTAGAACGTGAAATTGGATTTCATGGCATTTTAATGGATTGAATGGAAGTTAGCTTGAAGTAATGGAGTTTAGTCAGTTGATGTTAGAGTATGGCTGAGAATACAGAGTTTGTATTACTTACAATGTGAAAGTGTTTATGCAAAAATGTTTGCTAGTGCTGAAGTGATATACAATGTGTTTAGTGGATGCCGTGATTATGCAGACAATAGACAAAATAGAGGCTGATTTAATTAAGATGGCAAGCTTTCAAGATGGCTGCCACTGTAAGTTAATATGACCACCATGATTGGACAAAATGGCCCACGTGTGAGATACATAATATATTTGTTGTAGTGTGATGTTTCCATGTGAGATAAGTGAAAGCAAATAATATGAGAAAAAAATGGTTTAAGTTTCTATGTGAGATGGTTGGAGTTTATAATGTGCAATATCTGAAATTAAATAGTGTGAGAATATATGATTTTGATTCATGTATAATGAATGTAAGTAGTATGGGACATAAATGGTATTTGAGGTATATAGTGTGGTGAAGCTTATGTGGAAAATGGAAATTTGTTTTGTTGGCTACTTAAAATGGAGGGCAGCATGTGTGTGTCTCCCCCACAGTGTCCCGCCCTTCACTCCCACACACAATACAAGAGAACACACACACACACACCCTTCACAATAAGTAAAACTGATTAGACACATCCTCACACCACAAAATACAAGTTGGCATATACACACACACACACAATAGCTCGCACACACACATAAAATAATTGTTATATTTAGAAAACAGACAATAAATGCAATGTATTGTATTAGCATAGATGTTATAGTACAAATGTTAAGAGTAAACAAAACCTGTTGATGTTGTATAATATACTTTGTTTACTGAAACTGTTTTGCATTATGTATAACATAGAGTGTTATAATTAGCTAATTAAGAATACAAAATATTTTAAGTGAAGCTACATATTGTGTCCAGTCTTTCTTGAAAATATAAGCATAAGCTTTTCATATAAATATTGGTTCTGTGGATTTAGGGAAAAATATGAATTATATTCCTTGAGTAAAAGAAGAACTACCTTTGTAAAGAATTTGTTGATGGTAAGTCATAAATATATTATTAAATGGTCATTAGCACATTTGCCAAACCACTAGGTCCCTCCCCCTCTAATAGTGTCGTACAAGGTTGCTTCTTCACAGAGTGTCAGAAAACATATCTGCAAACTGCACAACTAAAGACTCTTTCTGCTCAGAGGTTAGGGATGGCTTATAAGGAATCCTGGGCTCTGACACTGGGTTTGTGTTAACCTAAGGCCCAAGATCAATGACACCAATGACACAAAAGGCTATTCTAACAAGGGTTTCTGATCATTCCTAGCATTTAAAAAGGTTTACGTGATATATTTGTGTGTCAGGCTGTCGAATCTCATAGTCTACTCCTGTCGAATCTCATAGTAAAGCCGCGGGACGTGACAGTACCCCCCCACCCCCCCCCCCCCCCGAGTCGGGGTCGAGGCACCCCGACATCCAGGTTTCCCGGGAATTTTTTTAAAGAACTCTTTAATTTGCTTGTCAGTGTGAAGGCTTCTCTGCAGAATACAGGATCGTTCCTCCGGACTGTAGCCTTTTCAGTGTACAAGGAAATGAATCTGCCCCTGAACTTTCTGGGAATCCAAAATCTTCTCCACAATGAACTTGTGGCATTCATCTACATTGCCCGGCTGGGGTCTGTGTGGTCTGCGAATATTAAACTTACTAGAAAAGGCAACAGGTTTCAATAGAGAACAATGGAATGTGTTAAGGAATTTTTAAAGATGGAGGCAATTTTAGTCTGAAGGCCACGGCATTGATCTTTTTGATAATAGTAAATGGTCCAATGAACCTGGGTCCTAGTTTCCTACAAGGCTGCTTAAGCTTGATGTTCCGGGTGGAGAGCCAAACTTTAACACCGATTTTAAAGAAGCAGGCTCTATGATGACGATCCGACAAGGACTTGGATCTGAAGGAGGTCTGAAGCAAGGCAGAGTGGACTTTTTTCCAAATAACTGAGCTGTGAGGCAGTAGCAGAAGCTCCAAAAACACAAGGAGATATTACAGGAGAGAAGAAGGAGAGAATGAAGCCTTTTGTTATGAACTTACCTTGTCCCCGCTCCGCTGCGCTGTCAGTGTTGTCTGGCAGCTGTATCCTCTGCTGTTCAGCGCTTCTCCCGTTGGCGCCCCCGCACTTCCGGGTTCTCCCTGCATCTAGTCATGTGACTCTTGGGCGGGGAATTCAAATCTCTATATCTACTCTGCTCTGACACGCTGCCTGTGTCAGAGCAATGTGTTTCCTGTTCCTGGCTACCTGTTCCTGTGTACCTGACTCCTGTGACCCTGCTCCCTGTGTACTTCCATTTCCCTTCTACTCCTGTGTACCAACATGGCTGTGACCCGACTACTCTTTGGCTTAATCCCTGGCACCGCGAATTGGACTGACCATCCTGTGTACCGACCCGGCTGTGTTATCAACTACTCTTTGGATTTCCCTCTGGCACCGTATACCTGATACCTCCTGTGTACCGACCCGGCTGTGTCTCGACTCTTCTGGACCCATCTCCTGCTACGCATTCAACCGACTCTGTTCATCTACCGGTGACTGCGCCAGACCTCTAAACCCTGGAATTCACGGTTAGTGCCTGTATTTGCATCACTTTGTCATATTGCCTGTTTGACTACCCATCACTTAGAGCCTTCTCCCTTACGTCAGTAGGCTAACCTGGGGGCCGCGACCTGCGGTTCTTCGGCAGCAAAGTCCACCCTACCTTGCGGTGGTTCTTGGTGAAGACCGGAAGGCCGTTAGACTCCGCGCCCTAGGTAAGCCTGTGCAAATACTGACTAAGGCATCAGAACCGTAACAGTTTGCTCTGACACTTACTTATCTAACTGATGGAAGCGTCAGGAAATCCCTCCGCTAGGGAATTACTGGATCACTTAGCGGTTCGGGTTGAAGACCAGGGGAAGAATCAAGAACAGTTATTACAGATTCTGCAGACTCTGTCTAACAGGTTGGACATGCTCCAAGGTACGGTCTCAGCTCAAGCAGCTCAGGTGGCAGCTCCTACTCCTCCGCCTGTTCCGGCTCCACAACCTGCTCCCTCTCAGAGCAGCCCTGCCGTTATTGCTCCAGCCATCTCTCAACTCCACATACCTAACCCACCTAAGTTCAATGGGGATCCTAAGGAATGCCGAGGGTTCTTGAACCAGTGTGCTATTCAATTTGAATTACAGCCTGGAGACTTTCCTACAGAGAAAACTAAAGTCGGTTATATAATCTCATTATTATCAGGTCAAGCGCTTGCCTGGGCTTCTCCTCTTTGGGAACATGATGACCCGATCCTTCATAATTGTGCCACTTTTCTGGAAACCTTCAGACGCATCTTTGATGAACCCGGACGGGTCTCCAGTGCTGCTTCAGGACTCCTCCGTCTACGCCAAGGTACCCTTACTCTGGGCCAGTACGCTCTCCAATTTCGCACTATGGCGGCTGAGCTACGTTGGAACAATGAAGCTTTGGTGGCCACGTTTTGGCAAGGCTTGTCAGATCGCATTAAGGACGAGTTAGCGGCCCGAGAGTTACCCACTACTCTGGACGAATTGATTTCTCTCTGTAACCAGATTGATATCCGGTTCCGTGAACGCACTCAAGAGAGAGAAAGTTCCCGTCGATCCACATTCCGCTTGGCACCTTGATTTCAGAGTCCAATTACTCCTGAGGAAGAGCCTATGCAGTTGGGAAGGGCACGTTTATCCCAGGAGGAAAGAGAGAGGAGATTCAAGAACCGTTTGTGCCTCTATTGCGGGGAACCCGGTCATGTTTTGAGCCAGTGTGAGAGGCGTCCGGGAAACGACCGCACCTAACTGACGTTGGAGAGGCTAAGTTAGGTAGGTCTATTCCCTCTCCTGTGGATTCTAGTTTTTCTATCCAAGTCCTTCTGCGATATATTGATAAAAAACTGTCTTTTCCAGCACTTATTGACTCCGGAGCAGCGGGTAATTTTCTACGAGCTGACATCGTAGAGAGCTTGTCGATACCCATGCAACCATTGGATCCACCTATCGCTATCACAGCTATAGACGGCAGCCGTATTATTGGAGGATCCATTAAGAACAGAACTGTCAACCTTTCTCTACGCATCAGAGCCTCACACACTGAGGAAATCTCCTTTTTAGTCATCCCAGAGGCAATCAACCCTGTGATTTTAGGCCTACCTTGGCTCAGACTTCACTCCCCCACTCTAGATTGGCAGAAGCCTGACGTTCTTGCATGGGGTCCAGGATGTCATTCCAGATGTCTTCCCAGGATTCATAGGCCCGCTATGGCCGGTCCTCCCACATCCTCCGGTATTCCTCCTCAATATCATTCATTTTCTGATGTCTTTTGTGAAAAGGAGGCTTCCAAGTTACCCCCACACAGACCTTGGTATTGCGCCATTGAATTGTTGCCAGACAAGATACCACCCAGAGGACGTGTATTTCCATTATCTTTACCCGAATCAGATGCTATGTCCCTATTTATTAAGGAGAATTTGAACAGAGGTTTTATCCGGAAATCCTCCTCACCAGCAGGAGCCGGTTTCTTTTTCGGAAAAAAGAAGGACGGCGGACTGCGCCCTTGTATAGACTATCGTGGTCTCAATGCCATGACTAAGAAGAACAGGTACCCCTTGCCATTGATTTCTGAACTCTTTGATAGGGTCAAAGGAGCTTCTATATTTTCTAAACTTGATTTGAAAGGGGTCTACAACCTAATCCGTATCAAACAAGGGGATGAATGGAAAACAGCGTTCAATACGCACGATGGGCATTTCGAATACCTAGTTATGCCATTTGGACTTTGTAACGCCCCTGCTGTTTTCCAAAATTTCATTAATGAGATTTTTCAAGACTTCCTGTATCGATTTGTTGTGATTTATCTAGATGATATCCTGATTTTTTCTCCTGATATGGTTACTCATCGCCATCATGTCTCCTTAGTTCTTCAACGTCTTCGCTCACATCATCTATACTGTAATTTGGACAAGTGTGTCTTTGAAAAAACGCATCTTCCTTTTCTTGGTCATGTGGTTTCTGGCTCCGGATTACGTATGGACCCCGAGAAGTTAAAGGCAATTTCTGATTGGCCCCAACCAGTAGGCCTCAAGGCCATCCAGCGTTTCGTTGGATTTTCTAATTATTACCGCCACTTTATCAAAGGATTTTCTTCCGTGATTGCACCCATCACCTCCTTGACCAAGAAGTCCGCCAACACTAAGACTTGGCCACCGGAGGCTGTGGAAGCCTTCAAGTACCTTAAAGAAGCCTTCATCTCGGCTCCTATTCTTCAGCAACCAGATCCTTCCTTTCCTTTTTTCCTTGAGGTAGATGCATCCTCTACTGGAGTGGGAGCTATCTTGTCTCAGAAGAATTCTACTGGAAAATTTTCTCCCTGTGGCTTCTTTTCTTGCAAATTCTCGGCTACCGAGAAAAACTATGGCATTGGAGATAGAGAACTTCTCGCTATCAAATTGGCCTTGGAAGCTTGAAGACACCATTTGGAAGGAGCCAGATTTCCTGTTACTATTTTTACAGATCATAAAAACTTGCTGTATTTACAAACTGCATCTTGCCTCAATCATCGTCGGGCCAGATGGTCCCTATTTTTCTCCGGCTTCGATATGATCATTACCTTCAGACCAGGGTCCAAGAACAAGAAGGCTGACGCTCTCTCTCATTCCTTCGACTCCAGGGATACAGAAGAAGAGGGTTCTAGACCCATCCTAGATCCAGAATGTATTCTGGCTACTACTCCCACTCACCTTATTATTCCTCACAGGAAGACTTTGGTTCCTCCACATCTCCAATCAAAACTCCTTAAATGGGCTCATGCCTCCCGTTTTTCTGGTCATGCCGGTATAAAGAAATTTTTGGAATTTATCTCCCGTGGTTATTGGTGGCCGACTATCCACTCAGACGTTCGACAGTTTGTGACGGCATGTTCCACTTGTGCTCAGAACAAAGTCCCTCGTCAAGCTCCATACTGTCTGCTGCAACCTCTACCAATTCCAGATCGACCTTGGAGTCATCTTTCCATGGATTTTATCACAGATTTACCCTCCTCCAGAGGTTTCTCAGTAGTATGGGTGGTCACTGATCGCCTTTCCCGGGCTGCTCATTTTGTGCCATTAAAAGGTCTCCCTTCTGCTCCTGTTTTGGCTCAACTCTTCATCAAAGAGTTTTTCCGCCTACATGGCTGTCCAGATGTTATCGTTTCTGATCGGGGAACTCAGTTCGTGGCAAGATTTTGGAGGGCTTTTTCTCGTCTCTGTGGAATTAAGTTGAATTTCTCTTCTGCATATCATCCTCAAAATAATGGTCTCACTGAAAGGACGAATCAAGAATTGGAGAAATTTCTCAGATGTTTCATTTCAGCTAAACATGATGATTGGGTTGATTTATTACCTTGGGCAGAATTCGCTCACAATAATAATTTGCATGATTCCACCTCTTCTCCCTTTTTTGCTCTTCAGGGATTTCATCCTAAAGTTCCACCCTTCAAGGATCTACCCGCTTCTGGAGTTCCTGCAGTTGATTCCCTTCTATCGGACTTCTCGGCTAGGTGGGATCTTATTAAACGCAAATTGCTTCACACCTCTGCCATCAGTAAAAAAAGCATTTGACAAAAGAAGAAGACCATCCCCATTACTTGATCCTGGTGTCAAAGTATGGTTGTCTACGAAGAATCTTCGCTTGCTGGTTCCCTCTAGGAAATTCGCTCCCCGATTTATTGGCCCCTTCAAGAGGTCGTTAATCCGGTGGCCTTTAGATTAAAGTTACCTCCTACCTTGAGGATTCCCAATGTGTTCCACATTTCCCATCTCGAGCCACTTGTTATTAACAAATTTTTCTCTTCTAAAAAACCTCCTGCTGCTATTTCTGCGCTAGATCAGGAATTTGAGGTTAAGGAGATTCTAGTTTCTTGGATTTCCAGAGGTTCCTTGCAGTTCCTGGTTGATTGGAAAGGCTACGGTCCTGAAGAGCGTTCTTGGATTCCTGCACAAGATCTTCATGCTCCGAGTTTGTTGAGGAAATTCCATACCAAGTTCCCTAATAAAGCCTTATAGGTTGTCCGGAGGCCGCCCCTGAGGGGGGGGGGGGGGGTACTGTTATGAACTTACCTTGTCCCCGCTCCGCTGAAGGTCTGAAGCAAGGCAGAGTGGACTTTTTTCCAGATAACTGAGCTGTGAGGCAGTAGCAGAAGCTCCAAAAACACAAGGAGATATTACAGGAGAGAAGAAGGAGAGAATGAAGCCTTTTGTTATGAACTTACCTTGTCCCCGCTCCGCTGCGCTGTCAGCGTTGTCTGGCAGCTGTATCCTCTGCTGTTCAGCGCTTCTCCCGATGGCGCCCCCGCACTTCCGGGTTCTCCCTGCATCTAGTCATGTGACTCCTGGGCGGGGAATTCAAATCTCTATATCTTCTCTGCTCTGACACGTTGCCTGTGTCAGAGCAATGTGTTTCCTGTTCCTGGCTACCTGTTCCTGTGTACCTGACTCCTGTGACCCTGCTCCCTGTGTACTTCCATTTCCCTTCTACTTCTGTGTACCAACCTGGCTGTGACCTGACTACTCTTTGGCTTAATCCCTGGCACCGCGAATTGGACTGACCATCCTGTGTACCGACCCGGCTGTGTTATCAACTACTCTTTGGATTTCCCTCTGGCACCGTATACCTGATACCTCCTGTGTACCGACCGGCTGTGTCTCGACTCTTCTGGATCCATCTCCTGCTACGCACTCAACCGACTCTGTTCATCTACCGGTGACTGCGCCAGACCTCCAAACCCTGGAATTCACGGTTAGTGCCTGTATTTGCATCACTTTGTCATATTGCCTGTTTGACTACCCATCACTTCGAGCCTTCTCCCTTAAGTCAGTAGGCTAACCTGGGGACCGCGACCTGCGGTTCTTTGGCAGCAAAGTCCACCCTACCTTGCGGTGGTTCTTGGTGAAGACCGGAAGGCTGTTAGACTCTGCGCCCTAGGTAAGCCTGTGCAAATACTGACTAAGGCATCAGAACCGTAACACCTTTCTGAAGATTCTCCTCCACATATTGCTCCACTGCCTGGGTCTCAAGAATGCCGGCGATTAATTAACTGTATTGGCACCTTTATACGTAACAGCAGTAAATGGTGCCACTAGTGTTAAGAATGAACGGGTGAACCTCCGATATTAATTGGCAAAGCCAAGAAATTTCTGAATGACTTTCAAATTAGTGGGAAGCACCCAATCCTGGACTGCTCGCACCTTGTCATGATCCATTGAGAACCTGCTGGAAGAGATTACATAGCCTAAGAAAGTAATACGGGTGACCTCAAATTCACATTTCTCGAGCTTAGCATACAGGTGGTGCTGTCAAAGTTTAAGGAGCACTTCACAGACATGCTGGTGGTGCTGAGCCAAAGACTGTGAATAGAATAATATATCATCCAAGTAGACTGTGAAGATGCCCAATTTTACCCACTTCACTCTGGCTGGCTACCCACGGGTCCCTTCCTAGGCCAGGGAAGCCTACCCAGTAACTTCTAAGGTTCTTATTAGTCACTTAGGCAAATGCAGTTAGAAAAGTACAACAGTACATTTATTGTAACAAAAACATTCACTAGAATATTTGGTTATGCCAAATGGCATAACCAAATACTCGTAATGCCCTGAGTGGGTATTGAAGGCTGTTTTCCACTCATCTCCTTCTTTAATCTGAATCAGATTCTAGGCACCCCGAAGATCAATCTTAGAGAAAATGTTGGCCATTTTCAATTGATCGAGTGTAGAGATGAGAGGATGCGGGTATGTCAATACAAGGCCTCAAGCGGCCATTTTTCTTGGCTACAAAGAAACACCTGGATCCTACTGGAGACTTGGAAGGTTGAATGAAGCCTTTCTGAAGATTCTCCTCCACATATTGCTCCATTGCCTGGGTCTCAAGAATGGACAAAGCATACAAACATTCTTTAAGTCAACTTAGACCCGAGAATAAGATCGATTGCACAATCAAAATCCTGTTGAGTGGGAAGAGAGTCTGCCTTTTTATTTGAAAAAAAACTTTATGAAATTTTTGATAAGGAGCCGGAAGAGATTCCAGGCTAGGCCGAACGACTTGAAGCAGTATGGTCAAGCAGGTGGATGAACACTCAGGACTGCAGCGAATGATCTCTCCTTTCTTCCAATTGATGGGAGGATTATGGCCCTGCAGCCAAGTATGCCCCAGGATCAAAGGAGTGGAAGAACACGAGATCAAATAGAATGAGAGAACCTCAGAATGTAGGATACCGACAGATAACTGAACGGGTGGAGTCCTGGCATAAATCCTGCCTCCAATCAAAGGGTTACTGTCCAAACCACAGACAGTGATATCCGAGACTAACTTAAGAAATTACCGGCTGCACCACTATCGAGAGAAAGGCTGATACACCAGTCCGGGCATCATAGACAAGGTGTGCAGGAATCAACACAGAATTTTCTGAAGAGATTATTTGAAGGCCTAGGCGTACCTCTTCTCTAACATCTAGGCCTGGTCTTTTTTTGGCTTGTTAGGGCAAGCACAAAGTAAGTGGCCCTTGTTGCCACAATACATGCAAAGGCCCTGGGAACGTCGCCTAGAACGTTCTTCTGAGGAAAGGTAGTAAGCTCCTAACTGCATGGGCTCAGGAATGTCCAATAATACAGAGTAAGAGATTGGCGGAAAGCCAGAAGAGACGGACATATCTCTCTCCGCTTTCCTTTCTTTGATCCTACGATCAATCTTGATTACCAACTGCATCAGGTTTTCCAGAGACGTTGGTATAGGGTACTGCACTAACGAATCTTTGAATTGCTCGTAGAGACCCAGGCGGAATTGGCTCCGGAGTGCCGGATCGTTCCACTCACTATCAGTGGACCACCGCCGAAACTCTGCACAATATTCTTTAGCGGTTTGTCGCTCTTGTTTCAAGGCACTGAGTTGAGATTCTGCCAAGGCCACCCTGTCCGGGTCAACATAAAGCAGACCCAAGACATTAAAGAAAGAATCAACTAATTGCAGAGAGGAACTTGTAGTAGGAAGACTAAACGCCCAGGACTGAGGGCCTTGGAGCAGAGAAATAATAATGCCAACTCTTTGCTGCTCAGAACCTAAAGAATGTGGTCTTAGGCGAAAATAGAGCTGTCTTTAAAGTTGCGGAATAAGGCTCTATCACCAGAGAAATGGTTGGGTAGGTTCAATTTGGGCTCCACTGTGGAACCTGAAGGAGCTTGCTTGGCTTGCAAGGTTCTAGAGGCTTCTTCTTGCGCAGACAACCTATGCAAAAGTCCTTGAACCATCTGTGACAGTGTTTAGATCTGTCCTGCCAAGACTTGGGCTGGAGAAAGACTTGTTCCATTGTCATCCATGGATAATTCCCTCCAAGCAACTTCACTGACCGGTTATAATGTTACAGCTACCACCTATTATCACAAACTTGCAGAATAAGCAGCAGAGGTCTTTACCTATAGCAGCCACCTTTCCCATGGAGCTGGATATGCTCACAGGTACTCAGATGCCCCCAGGTCTTAAACTCAACATAGTGCAAGCTTATGAGTAATGCCGCAGCATGGAAATAGGAGGAGATGACAGCAGGTAACAAGCCAGGGACCTGGGGCAGAAGAAATCAACAAAGTCAGGTTCAGGAAAGAACCTGACGTTATAACCGGCAGGGAGGCTTAGCCCTCCCTGACTTATATACACCAATGGTCCAATCACAGAAGGACATATACATAAGTCCTAATCAGCCCATAAGGCTGTAATCAATCTCTAGCGGGTGCGCATGCGCCCAGCTGTCAGTTTAGCCAGAAGTGTCCCAGCTGTTGCCGTGGTGACAGCCAAGATGTGTGGGCGGAAATGACGGCCGGTCATCATGGTGACGGCCGAGACACGAGAGGCAAGTGAGAGCGAGCCGCGGCGGTCGTGACACTAAGCCTGTGAAGACAATCTTCACCACTGGGCTGAACATAAGTAGGTGGTAGCCCTGTGATTGAGACCGTGTCCATTCTGATCTCATTTGGCTGCTTAATCCCTTGGTGGCCATTTTGTGGTGGTCTGTAAAAGACCTGTGAGGATATCTTCATTGTGTCCTTACCCTCAATCATCAGGCCCCCATTAAAGGTAGGCTTTTGAGGTATTTCCCTGTTGCAGGATTCAAGAGTCAGGCCCTCATTAAAGGTAGGTTTTTGACATCTGGTATTGTATTGTATTGTCTCTTGTTCTGTGGATTGGTTGATTGGAACTGTGGGATTGTAGAAAGGCTACACTACACCTAGACGTTAAAGTTGCGTGGCACACTGGTCACGTAGAGTGTTTGTTAGGACCATGGAGCTGATGTTGTACTGTTGTTGTAGTTAGCACTAGAATTGGTTGTATAAACTAGCTCTCTAGACAGCTCTGTGGGAGGGTTATTGTGTGTCGTCCCTTTTCCTAGATGCCATTCCTGGGAGTCACAGACAACCATCAGGAGAAGGCAGTGACTACACAGTGAGTATCCCTTTTTCAGTTTTGTCTTTCCCTTTGTGGGGCTCTCTCCAGTAAATTGGTGAGTAATATATTCGGGCAGGATACTTCCCTGTCGCTAATATCTGCAGCCCCACGCCCAGGCCACAGCAAAATGAAAGTGCCGGCAATAGGAGTAGAGAGCAGGATCTCTACTTATGTTCGTCGCCTCGGACATCCCTTTCCTTCCACTCTGTGTTACTTCACTGAAATAATGGTTGTGGTTTCTCCCCTAGACCAAAGTGCTGTGTGGGGAACTATGCTAAGGAGTCGGTACGTATATTAGGTGGACCAATCGTGATCAGATAAGAACTCACCATAACACATATATATTTTATAAACTGAAGGGACTATAAAAAATATAACAGTATTTACAGAAGGTAGCACAGAGCATAAGCCTACCCACCTCCCCTCCCTCACCAAGTGTGAGGATTGGGAGGGGCTATTCCATTTTCTGCCACATATGAGGAAGTTAAACCCTTTCTTTCAGGTGGTAGACTATCACACTGCCACACCAAGTATAATTATTATTAGCATTAACTATACAGTTATATCTGACACATAGCTTATAACATACAACTTACCAACTACATCGTAGATATGTTTTCTTTCAGAAAAAGAGACAAGTGTGTCCTGCAGTTCCTTGTCTAGTTGTCCATTGGCCTCTTTCTTTATATTAATATGTCTTTCCAAACCCTTAATAATTTTTTTGTAGTGCCTCAAATTTTTCACGTGTTGCTGCAATAGAACAGACAGGTAATTCACCATACAAAAACAGCTGTTTTAGATAGCCTCACTAAAACAGTGAGACATTTCCATACGTCGCTACAAAGAGAGTGACATATGGAAAAAGATATATAAAGACATGTTATTTCAAAGGGAGAACAGATTGCTTTATAATGCCATGGGACCCCTTTGAGCCAATTCCTCCCCAACTGAGTTTTTAAGAGCATAGTATGTCTTGACTGACATAGACCATTTACCTACAAATAATTAGTCCTAAGTGCAATGTGGATTGTTCTGTTCTGTATTTGAATAACATTACGAAGAAGGCTTTTCTCCTTTTGCAGGGGCTACTTTGCTTGATCTATTTAACTGCAATGTTGTCTGTGATCAACCTACAAATGTGAGTCTGGAGTACTATGTGCCTGCAGTTTAGGCATATGAAGTCCTGCACACTTACACATTATACAGCAGATTAATCAGGGCATATCTGAACAAGGTTTTACGAAGTTAAATAGATATTCCAGAAAATATATGTGCAGAAGTTATTCAGCATAAATTAATAAATTGTAAAATGCAAGATAGCAGATATACAATAGTGTCATTCAATAGCTACAATTTGCAGCAACTGTGTTCTAGGTGTTACAATAAAAAATAAAAATGTTTTAGTCAGTAAAAAGAGCAATCTGTTTTTACACTTAAACAAATGAACACATTTGCAGAATACCATTGCAGGCTCATTTACACTTATCTGCTGTTAATGTGCTTTGCTGGCACTAACTAACACCTGAAAGTGCATTAAAAATAGGATTTTCAGTTTCTTTGTCTCTCACCATATTACATTAGTTTTCAAACATTTTAGAATGCTGTGTGACCTATTTCTCATGCATAAATGCGTACAATAGGTAGTACTGGTAAATGCACATGAAACTGCGTTAAAAAACATATTACAAAAACGCACTTAAAGCGTCCATTAGTTTTTATTCTTTTTAGCCATTTCCACAGCACATATGTGTGAACAATGCCTAAATGGGCAGCAGGCCATCTAAATTCAGAGTGTGATGATCATGTTAATAAGTGCAGATATTTATAATTACACACCCTGTCAGTGTGTTATTTCAGCTTCTATCTGATGATTAATAATTTAATACTTATAAACATACTTTTTCTTGAACGCTGATTGTCTCTTCCAGGACCAGTATCTGATTAGACACACGCTTGTCGTAATTTGATTCATTCAGAAACTATGCAAATACAAAGTTAAGTTACTTATTGACTGAGCCAACAATGTAAAATAAAAGTCTGTAACATAATTTTACGGATTAATGTACGACATTAATAACAACTGTATAGGAATATGATAGTCCTTGATATCATGGTCATAACCAACTCTACGCCAGGACACTTGTTCCAGTCAATCTAATGTATGAACTGCATGCAAAACCTAAACTAACTTAAAATGAATGTACAAATTGAAATAAACAAGAGTTATTATCAGTGTTTCTGTGTGCCTGGAGTCGCCAACAGCATTAATTGGCTTTTTATTGCATCAGTAGTGATTCAGAAGTCTTTTATTGAGTGGCCAATTAATTTGTTAATACAATGTGTTTATTCTGTATATTGATAGCTCCCAGTGCAATTATATGAAAGAATTAGTAGTAAGCTTTCAATATTTAACAGTAATTTCGCCAACAAATGAATTAACCACATAGCTTAAGACTTCTAAAAAAATCAGTTCTGGGGACATGGAACAAAAACAAAGATTCAGAATAATTTGAAATACATCTGGCACCTCCATCATGGTGCCCAATTGTAAGATTTTTTTACTTAATGAGCCTGTTTGACTACTAATGGAAAACGCATTCAGTTCAATGCACTAATTCATTTTAGAGGAGTTAATAGGAGACCAGTGGAAATATTGAAATTAATTGTGGGCAGTGGGCTCATGGGTATGATTCCAACCTGGAACCTGTGTGGAATTTGTATGTTGTCCCCAGGTTTGCGTGTGTTTCCACTGGGCGCTCTGGTTTCCTCCAAGTCCACAAATATACTAGTAGGTTAATTGGTGTGTATTAGGAAATTTTGACCCAATGGAGTAGGGGATGATGTGAATGATTGCATATTCTCTATATACTACTGCATAATAAAGGGCATTTAAAACTTTGGAGGTTAGTGGGGAATCTGATTGGGTGTGGAGGTGTATTCCATATGTGGGGATTGGCACAGAAGTGTTGGTGGTAGGAGTGGGATGTGGTTATGAATGGGGAGTCCAGACATTGACAGGCTGGAGAGGGAAAAGTGGTAAGTTTGATGGGGTCAGAGATGTGGGGTGGTGTAACGGTCCAGAGACTGAATAGGAGCCTAGTTGCAGTAAGGAAGGCAAGCCACAAGAAGATTGAATAATAAAGAATGGTCCAACGTAGCCAGGTTCGGTACACAGTAAATGTATAAGTAAAGGGTTCAGGAAGAAGAGTAGATGAGGACAAGCTGAGTTCAGGTCACGACAGGAACACTAGATCACTGGCATGAGCACAATAATATGGAAAGGGAAACAGGAAGAAGTCACGCTTTTATAGGAAGTCACAGGTTGGAATCCTGCCAGGTGGGGTGGGCTGGCTGAAGACTTTGTAGGTGACAGTGAGGAGTATGAATTGTATTATCTAGGGAAGAAGTGTAGGAGTAAGTGTAGGGATTGGCAGAGCAAGAAGATGGAAGTGGAGTGGTGGTTAGAAAAAAATCTTGCCATGCCTCTGAAAGGGAGACAAGACAGAATGTGGTTACAGAAGACAAAGCAAGAGATATTCAGAGAGTCAAAGCATCAAGGATGAGAAATGGTCTTATCTTTCAAAGGTGGAAGTGACAGGCTTGGGAGAGAGACTGGACATGGGGAGTGAAGGATTGATGGTGATACCTAGGACAGAGGAGAGTGTGATGTTCTCCAAAGTGAGAGAGATGAGAAGGGGGGTTGGAGAAGGAGGGAAGGTGTTGAGCTCAAAATTATATACATGTTGAGCTTTAAGTAACATTGGGACATCCATGATGAAATTGCAGAGATGCAGCTGGACGCAAGAGACAGGATAGAAGAGGAAAGTTCAGGGGTGGAGAGGTAGATTGGGTCATGATCACTGTAATGTTGAGAGTTAATTACTTAAACAAAAGAGGAGATGAACAGCAGATGTTACGAGTTAATTACTTAAACAAAATAGGAGATAAACAGCAGAGGGCCAATAACAGAGCCTTGAGGGAATCCAATATGTGACTGTGAGAAGAGGTGAGGTGGAGCTGGTGGTATATACAGAAAAGGACCAATGGAGTGAAGAGTGTGCAAGAGAAGTGAATCTCAATGATGTTACAGGATCTTTTTATGTACACTAAAACAATTGTACGCTCTAAATAACAAACATTAGGAAAATATCATACTATCTGCATGTCTTTTGTGACATGAAGCATCATAATATCCTTAGACTTCTTTTTCAGGTCTTCCATTTCCATTTGTATTTTCTTATGCTCCCACTGAAGTTGGAAAATTCCTTTTCGGAAATCTTTGCTTTCCACCATGCTTGCAATTTTCTGTTCTCCCAGACCCTGGACAAATGCACATGGAGGTAAAACAACAGAGAACAGTGCCATGTTAACAATAGTGACATACCGAAAGCATATTTCAAGACACCAGGGGTAGATTTATCAAACCTTCTAAAAGGGAGCAGTGGAGGTGTTGCCAAAACGAAGCAGTCAGATTCTATCTATCATTTACCTAGTACATTCTAGAAAATGATAGCTTGAATCTGATTGGTTGCTATGGGCAACACCTCCATATTTCCTTTTAAGAAGGTTTAATAAATCTACCTCTAGGGGTATATTTACTAAACTACGGGTTTTAAAAAGTGGAGATGTTGCCTATAGCAACCAATCAGATTCTAGTTATCACTTATTTAGTACATTATACAAAATGACAGCTAGAATCTGATTGGTTGCTATAGGCAACATCTCCACTTTTTCAAACCCGCAGTTTAGAAAATATACCCCTAGGTCTCTTTTTAGTTATTTGTAAAGAAAAACTTAAATCTAATATTAATTAGAAAATATAGAAATGGAGACCTGAGCCTTGCCCATTGTGAAATGTGTGTAGCTAATATAGAACTGGCAACACATAGCAGATTTTCACTCCTGCTGTGCATCAGTTAATATACTGCAACTTAACATCCCAAAGCTGTCCCCTTCATGCTGTGCAATAGAATATACAACATACAGCTCAGCAGCCCTAAGTAATTTTCTGATTGGTAATTAAGAATTGTTATTAACATTCTGCAATGGAATATCACACTTGATACAGGACTAGAATTCCACACTCGGTATATTTATGCATTATTAATACAGATGTAATATGGTCAAAAGTTCTTGTTTTGTTCCTAAAGCATTCTCCCCTACCTTAGTCATGCTTTCAGTGCTGTACAGACACTAGGATACTAGGGTCTATCTTTTAAGCCTAAAACAATGCACAAACATCTTTTTCCGCATGGTTTAGGTAAAATTAAGTGACTGTCCCTTTTAACATTAGCCTAATGCAGGAGATGTTAGTCATATCTCTTACATTAAGCAAACTTCTGCAGTGCCCATTATTCTCAAATTGCGAATTGCCACATTAATTCATTACTTATCATTGCGATAAGACATGATAAATAATGTAAGCAACAGGCCATAGACCCCACAGTCTCTAAAGATCACATCAGAAGCTATGTCCCATGACATCTCTCAGTGGTGCCTGTAAATTCTAGATCTACTATAATCATGCAATAAACTCCATACACCTGTATTATTAACTCACAGAACCCAGGGTTACAAGTGTTCTAAGAAAATTAAAACTAGATATTTTCAATGCTTGACATTTTATTATAAGACTTAAAGAACAATTTACAAAATAAACTATTTCATTGTTAAATTAAAAAAAGTCTTAATTTGGCTTATATGTCTGAATGTAATTTACCTATCAAACAATATTTCTAGAGTATAATGAACTTATTTATTTTTATTAAGTCCAAAATGAAGGACTACGAGTATATCCCAAAAAGTCATGTAAGCATCCTTACAAGGGCAAGATTTTGTAATGCAAGTAGACATGACCAGGTATGTGATATATTATGACCATAAAAAGGCAAAACAGAAAACAGCAAGTTTCACTTATACAGAAAATTGATGACAGAATGTCAGGCGGGTAAACTGAGACCAAAAGAAAATACATACAAAATTCCAAATGGATAAGTTCACAAGCAGTATGCTACATATCGCGAATACAGATGTACAGTACATCTGTCTTACATCTGAGATGCTTTTATCTAACTTACATCACAGTACTATAGTTTCCTCAATAGTGTCATAAACAACTGTTAACACAAATTAATTAGATTTCCATTTACCCTTATGGTGTTGTTCAGGTCTTCTATCACACTCCTGTGGAGTAGTATAGCATCTGCATAATTAGGAATTAAATTGCCGTTCTCTACTTCAACCTGCCCTTGTTTAAGTATGAATTGGACGGTCAAATCTAGCTGAAACTTCATTTTCTCATTTCGCAATCTAAAAGATAAAAGTTATCACAGATTTTTTATTTTTTATTAATGAATAGCTTCATTATAACACTATAAAACTATAAGGCAGGGGGAATCACTACTGACTGTAGTAGATTGTATAATGAATAAAACAAAGTTAAGTTATATTGGTAAATTCCCTAGTAAAATATTGCATGCCTTTTCTTTAGCAGATACATATGGTGCCAGATATGCATGCCCACAATTATAAAAAATATAGTAATTGCTATATATCTAACAGGTTTTAAATCTGTTTCTTCAATGTTATATATAATAGCTGATATGTAAACACAACTGGTTCACACATGCCACATCTGTAGCAATTGCAATGCAAATAATGTGTGTCCTGTATAATTATGCGCAGTTGGTGGCTTAAACATACTCATAAAACGCAAGCCACAAAATGTGCTCTGTTACTTTACTTTGAGTTCAACATATCTTATACACGGGCATAAGGGGCCACAAGTACAACTTATGTGAAACTGCATAACACATTGTTCGTGAAAGTTGGAGGTACATCCATTTCTACATGAACCTAACTTTGGGCATGTGTGATAGCAATTATTGATGACACTAGTGGAGTGAGTGCCAGAAGTGTCAATATTCATGTCATCATCGCAACACCATTTGAACATTATGGGCAAATTATATCTCAACATAAGAATATACAACTTTAAAGCTATCTACAGTAAATCTGACAATCAGTATCATTAGCTTCAGTAAGGAAATATGTTTAACAAACACAATTATGATGTATCAAAATGAAGGGGTTAGTTACATGTTAATTTCTTGAATAATATTCTCAATGTCCTGCCATGTTTTCTCATCTTCTTCTATCCTCTTATTTAGGAATTCCTGCATCTCAGCCAGGACAAGGGCCTTGCGCTTCACCTAAGCCGGCAGAAATTTAGATGGACATGATAAGATATATATGCAGTTATTTATAGGTGTGTACATAAATATATAATCTATACAAAACAAAGCACAAAAGTGCAAGTGTGCAGTAGCCTTAAGCAATCCATCAGCAGTTAGTTTAGTGGAAGTTATACTATGCAATTACATAAGTTGGCCACCATACCCTCCTAAAAAAAGTACCCAAAAAAAAAAGTACAAGACAAAGTAATTATTTTTTTCTATTACATTTTGCCATTGTTAGGACTATGTAAGACTGAAGTTAGTATTCCTTTAATTGTTAGAAACTCTACTCTTTGAAAAAAGGGATGGCCTATCTTCTACAACAACAGGATGCTGACACATTTGTTCTGTTAGATCCTCTCCAAGTCTTAGGGGTAAATTTATCAAGCTGCAGGTTTGAAAAAGTGGAGATGTTGCCCATAGCAACCAAACAGATTCTAATTGTCATTTTGTAGAATGTACTAAATAAATGATAACTAGAATCTGATTGGTTGCTATAGGCAACATCTTCACTTTTTCAAACCCGCAGTTTAGAAAATATATCCCCTTAAGACTTTTTTCACAAGTAAATCTAATAAATAGGCCCCCTGTCCTGGTGTACCTGGGGGAAATGCCCCTGTTGTCCCTTAATTATATCTGTCCTGAAGTCTTGTTGCTATGGTATGCACATTTATACTTCGTTAGTAAAGACGTCATAACTATTGTTGTAAATTTAGTTACTGTATTATAAAATATATTTTTCACATAGGTCAACGATGATATCAGGAATTTCCACATTAACTCAAGCAAGACCTAGGGCTAGATTTACTAAGCTGCGGGTTTGAAAAAGTGGGGATGTTGCCTATAGCAACCAATCACATTCTAGCTTTCATTTATTTAGTACCTTCTACAAAATGACAGCTAGAATCTGATTGGTTGCTATAGGCAACATCCCCACTTTTTCAAACCCGCAGCTTAGTAAATCTAGCCCCTAAAGTCAAGCAAAATGGGTTGCTTTGTTATTTAATATTAATAATTATACATATTAGTATCAGAAGATTTGTTTAACAGATTTAGCTCAAACAGTGAACAGTAGGTCAATGTTAGATAACGTATTATTTTTATATGAGGCGCAGACAGTAATACACAGCACTGCACACAGAATGCTCAGGTAGTTTCTCTGTCCAATCAAGTTTACAATTAGAGATTCTGAAATAATTCAAATGGTTTAGATTTTTTATCAAATTTGACTGGTGTGAGTGCTTCAAACCTGTTTGTGGTACAAATTCATTGGTTCAGTCCAACCTGTCTTCCAATGGTGAACCATGAGAATATTAGATTATTATATATATAATATTATATTAAAATAAATTACACAATGTTGTCTATTGTATGGCAGCATTCACCAGACAAAGCAGTGTAAATGTGTCATAAACTTAGAACGCTGCCAGTTATACGCAGGGAACCAGTATGTACAGTAAATGCAGCGTTTCCTAGTGACTCAATGTGGCATCATATATCAATGTTTAGTTCACACTGACAAAGATTCCAATTACCACCGTATTGTAGCAACAAAATTAAACAGATCTGAAAATGATATAGAGGCATGGCTGAAAATGTCAATAAATAAGTCAGCGGTAGATGGACAACACTTTTGAAATATTTCTGTGCATTTCCATTGCGATGGCAATGTATGACAAAGGTCATGTAAGTGCTTCTAATTAACAGTTTTTAATATGAAGTACTGTAAAGTATATGTCTTAACTGAGGTTTTAATGTTCCTTTACTATATGTAATGAAACTGTCAGCAGCAGCAATCATGGTATCTGTTTACTTTATATGGCACTACATAAGTAAAGGGGATAAGATGATAACAAGCAAATGATAAGTACTGTAAAACTACCCTTAAACTAGTGGCCCAGAGCTAACAGTTTAACTTTGGCGATGGCTGTAAGTGTTAAGTAAATCTGATTTATGCTTGTGGCTGAGAAAGAGAGACAGGTCTATTTGTTACATACTTGCTGTTCATACTCCATTTTTGACCGCCTTGCCAGACAGAAACGCTCCCAAACTGGAAGTTCCAGCCCTTCTGGCATATGTTCTGGAGTATCTAATTCATCCATAGCTTTCATTAGCTGAACAAATGAGTCATTATAAGTTTTCGCCGATCCTGGACGGTCACCAAATGGCGCCTCATTTTCTGTCTGAGTCCTAAGACGCTGAACTCTAAAATGCAGAACAAGAAGCACACATCACAAGATGCTGCCTTTCAGTACCTAGCAAAATCATTACATTGCTGTATCAATATGTATATCTGACAAATTCTGTTCCCACATTCAGTGGGTCCAGAGCTGAGGATTAATTTGAGACCCAATATAAAATGTATCATACCACATGACCCGGAGTAATACTATACATTATAGAGAAAAATATTTTAAAATATTGTGAAACTTAATAGCTATGTGGTTATGAAATAGTTGAACATATTTACTGCCGTAGTATACAAGCTTAAAGTTTTAAATTTAAATACAAATACAGTGGATCTGCAATTAGCAACCCAAGTTGTCAGTCTCATCCCATTAGTCTCTCATTGTCATGTGACCAGTTGCAAGTATTCAGTGTTCTGTGTTTAAGGCACCAAGCAGAGCACTTTGGGGGAAATCCAATCCCCCCCCAAAGTACCGCTGGGTTAAAACTATTACCGTTATTACAGAGGTTTTAACACGGCAGCAAAAAGCCGGTGTTAGAACTACCGTAATAATGGTAATTACGCGCACTATTACCGTAATAAGTAACACAACCAATTGAATATGCTCCTTTGAGGGCAAAAACGTCATGTATCAGACATTCCTGCATACATATGCAGACAATGTAACACAATACTACCTTGGTCTTCGTTTGTACAGTTTATAAAGCTGGTCCACATAGTGTGGCGGGATGTCAGAAAACTCCTTCTTAAATCCTCGATCTAACAACTAAAATCAGAAGAAAAGAAATGATGTGAATAGGGTGATGAGGACATAACTTTTCAATGTTAAATATGTTTGTGGTCTTTACCTTATCTTCTGCCACTAGGTCATCATAGGACTCCCTGAAGGCCTCCACATCAGCTTTGAAAGTCTTAACTAGTTCAGATGTTTCATTCTATAACAAAAATATTTAAAATTCTATAACATATCTTAATAGTATGTTGGAAAATGTCTGATGTCATGTGTAATAAAATATATATGTATTGTGACAGGAAATAGTTCAAAGGTAGCAGCCTTTGTCAGTGATAAACTGGTTTCATCCAAAATAAAGGTCTCCACCAACCAAACTCAGACGTATTGAACATTAAAGTGCTTTAATTGTCAGCAGCTTTGCAGCAAAATAACACTGCCTTAAAGAAAACAATTAACACCTAGCCTCCACTCAGGGCACTACCTCACTGCTTGGCCCTCTGTAACCGGTGGGCAGCTAGGTCGTTTATCACTCTTTTGTAGTGGCTGAACACATGAAAGACACAGTCCTCTTGTCTCTGAGGTAGTGTCCTCAGTCAGTCACTGTAATCACTTTATTTCACTTCTGGGACAGGATGCCCTCTTGTCTTCACATGGTCCTCTGTCTTAGACTTCCCTGTATCATGCAGGACACACAATGGCCTCGCACTATCCACTCTACTCAGCTCCTCTTTCTGATAGATTCCAATCTCCTAGGACATACCTCAAGCACCTGCAGAGAACAATTTTTTAAAGGCCTGGTGGGAGTGCCACCTGTATATCAAGCTAGGGCTGTGGGAGGAGTGTAAATTGTTTAAACCTGAGTTATTCATTATTCAGTGTGACCTATGCCAATCAAGTTGGCCGGTGTCTAGGGAGTTCGTCTTTGTTAGTTTAGCATTAGGGTCATAAGAAATAGTGTGGAACATTGTGCTATATTTTAGTTTGCAATCCTGACAATAAAAGCAAAGTACAAAGCAAGAAGCTGTTTGTGTGTGCATCACCAGAAAGATGCCTGTGCCACAATACATTGAAATACATACAAAATCTGTTCTTTTCCCCTTTAAAAATTAAATGGTAATTTTCTTTCCTGCAGTACTCCAAATGGAAATGTCAATTAAATAATGTGAAACGAGAGCAATAACTTTATATAAATAGACCCAACATGATCTAAGGACTATCAGCTGGAGGGACCAATATGCAATCAATCAGAAGCAGTTAGATGGCTGCTGAAAGTCATCATCACTATTTTGTATCATTACACCAGTCCTCCAGCATCCACAAAAGATACCACTGGAAGTGGGCGCATCCGCTGATAAGTTCACTCCTAACAGTGTCAACTCAACGATATGCAAAAAAATGATATATAGACTTATGCGTATGTATTTTGGGTGCACATGCACAGTACGGAACTGCATATCTTACATGAAAAAATTGACATACGCCCAATTATAAATAAATCCCCTTGCATCTAAATGCAATGTTGGTACAGTCATGGCCAAAAGTTTTGACACAAATATAATTTTTCACAAAGTCTGCTACCTCAGTTTTTATTATGGCACATTACATATACTCAAGATTGTCATGAAGAGTGATCAGATGAATTGCAATTAATGTCAAAGTCCATCTTTGTCATGACAATGATCTTTATCACAAGAACAACATTTCCATTGCATTTCAGTCCTGCCACAAAAGAACCAGCTGACATCAGGTCAGTGATTCTCTTATTAACACAGGTGAGAGTATGGACGAGGACAAGGCTGGAGATCATTCTGTCATGCTGACTGAGTTAGAATAACAGACTGGAAGCTTTAAAAGGAGGGCAGTGCGTGAAATCATTGTTCTTCCTATGTTAACCAATGTTGCCTGCAAGGAAACACGTGCAGTCATCATTGCTTTGCACAAAAAGGGCTTCACAGGCAAGGATAATGCTGCTAGTTACCATTTATCAGATCATCAAGAAGTTCAAAGAGTGAGGATCAATAGTTGTGAAGAAGGCTTCAGGGCGCCCAAGAACGTTCAGCAAGCACTAGGACCGTCTCCTAAAGTTGATTCAGCTGCGGGATCGGGGCACCAGCAGTGCAGAGCTTGCTCAATAATGGCAGCAGGAAGGTGTGAGTGCATCTGCATGCACAGTGAGGCAAAGACTTTTGAAAGATGGCCTGGTGTCAAGAAGGCCAGAAAAGAAGCCACTTCTCTCCAGAAAAAACATCACAGACAGAATGATATTCTGAAAAAGGTACAGGGATTGGACTGCTGAGGACTGGGGTGTCACGTCTTTCAGTAGAAATGCCACTGACTGGTATTGGCGCTACTAAGCTGGGAGGCGCGGAGTCTAATGCACCACCGGTGTTCACCAGGGACCCCCCGCAAAGGAAGTATGGGCTTTGCTGCGTGAGGTGCGCAGGTCGCGGTTCTCCCAGCTAGTCACCAGTGCAATGGATGGAGCGTAGTCAGACAGGCCGAGTCGAAACCAGAGAAACGCAGTACCACGGAGAGAAGACAAAGAGTAATCAGGAACGGTCTAAGGGTCAGTACCAGAACTGGCAGCGAAGTACAAAGGAAGATCCGGAGGAGTAGTCAGACAAGCCAAGGTAATCAGTAACACAGGAGACAATCAGGAACTTTACAATAACGCTGGAGCAGGGTAGAACCAATACTCTGGCACCCTAATGGTGCCAGAGTGAGGGTTAAATAGAGAGCAGGAGGAAATGAGCAGGAGATTTCCGTAAGCGTCCCGTTGCCTAGCAACAAAAGCGGCGAATCGCGCAAGTGCGTGCACCACGTTCACGTGAGCGCATCCCGTTGCCTAGCAACAGGACGTGAGCTGCGGGCAGAAGGCGCCCGTCTCCGGCACCCATGGTAGGTGCGGAGACGGCACCTGACAGTATCCTCCCCCTCTTTCTTTGGGTAGTATAAGAATCCTGCAAGAATTTTGCCAAAAGAGGTGGGGCATGAATATCCTTCTCATAGACCCAAGACCTCTCATCTGGGCCGTAGCCCTTCCAGTGGATCAGAAATTGGCTTCTCCCTCGAGAGATTTGGGATTCTAAGATGCGTTCCGCCAGAAATTCTTCACCCCGTATGGTACTAACTGGAGGAAGTGGAGGGGATTTGTTGGAAAATTCGTGGAGAATGAGTGGTTTTAACAGAGAGATGTGGAACGTGTTATATATCCGAAGAGGAGCTGGTAGATGAAGTCTGTAGGTGAATGGATTAATCACATGAGAGATGGAAAAAGGCCCAATATAGTGTGGGTCCAATTTCATAGTGGGAACCTTGAGTCTAAGGTTGCAGGTAGCTAACCACACTTTGTCTCCTACCCGAAGAACTGGAAGATTCCTTCTATGCCAATCAAAAAAGTGTTTGTAACGATCCAAAGACTGTAGTAACCTGGAACGTACTTGGGACCAAATTTGAGAAAAATTGCGGACCATACTCTTTGCGGCAGGTACCGGGGAATCAGAGGGATTGGAAAAGGTGGGGAGAATAGGATGTCTACCGTAGATGGTAAAGAAGGGAGAGTTACCCGTAGACTCATGAGCACTTCATGACGTGAGCTGTGGGCAGAAGGCGTCCGTCTCCGGCACCCATGGGAGGTGCAGAGACAGTGCCTGACATGGGGTAAAGTAATTTTCACTGTTGAATCCCCTTTCAGATTGTTTGGGGCATCTGGAAAAATGCTTGTCTGGAGAAGGAAAGGTGAGCGCTACCATCAGTCCTGTGTCATGCCAACAGTAAAGCATCCTGAGACCATTCATGTGTGGGGATGCTTCTCAGCAAAGGGAATGGGCTCACTGACAATAAAGAATGGTAACAAAACATCCTCCAAGAGCAACTTCTCCCAACCATCCAATAACAGTTTTGTGATGAACAATGCCTTTTCCAGCATGATGGAGCACCTTGCCATAAGGCAAAAGTGATAACTAAGTGGCTTTGGGATCAAAACATCGAAATTATGGGTCCATGGTCAGGAAACTCCCCAGACGTTAATCCCATTTTGAACTTGTGGTCAATCCTCAAGAGACAGGTGGACAAACAAAAACCCACAAATTCTGACAAACTCCAAGCATTGATTAGGCAAGAATGGGCGTCCATCAGTCAGTATGTGGGCAGAAGTTGATTGACAGCATGTCAGAGCGAATTGCATACTGACTATTTGCATAAACTTAATGTAATTGTCAATAAAAGCTTATAACACTTATGAAGTGCTTGTAATTTTACTTCAGTATACCATAGCAACATCTGACAAAAAGGTCTAAAAACAGTGAAGCACCAAACTTTGTGAAAACCAATACTTGTGTCATGCTCAAAACTTTTGGCCATCACTGTAAATGAGCCCTACTGTCAAGTACACACATTTTTATTTCATATTTTACAGACATGAGAGTAGTTAAGTAATGTGGAGATAACCTTTCAGTATTAAATACAAATGTAGCTATTATTCTCACCTTCTGCTTTCGTTTTGTGCCCAAGATATGGTTTAGTTGTGCCGCTCTGGTATTTATCTCATCTTCAATGAGAATTGACAATAGAAGATTGCTTATTTTGAGTTCCTCCTGTTTAGTATAAAGTTTTGTTCAGTTTATACTTGTCGACCAGCATATATTAAGAATATACATGTATATTTGGAGACAATAGCATATGTGTATTAATATACTCTTGTGAGTATTAAGAAAACCGTTAGACAAATAATCAGGTACTTACCATTTACACACAAAAATAGTTTTAGGATTTTTATTTATTAACGTCTGTGTCCACTGACACCCAATTTACCTGCTCAACTCTCATAATAACCCACACTCTGTACATCCCATTATGACTGTGTTAGCATGCACTTGTGAGTAGTAACATACTCTTTAAAATACCCCCCTAAGAATAGTAGAACGTTTTGAGGTATTAATGTAAGAGATTGTTCTTTGATTTCCTTACTCTTCAAAGTGGTCCCCTGTTGTGTTTGACGTGTGTATGACTGTCACATTTATCCCATCAATTTATTTTCTAAACCCGTATGTCAGCCACAACGCAGGTGTTAATGCTGTATTTAGTTACAAACCAGTGTGGACTCTAACTGATCTTTTATCGGTTAAAAACAGATGTAAAATGTTGCTTGTTTGCCAATCATGTAACACTGTATATCTGTAATTACCATAACACAGGTGGAATCTCAACTCACTGCTCTGTATCTTAGTTTATATTCAGTTTACACTGAATACCTGTTCCCTCCAGAAGAGAATAAGCTGAAGCAGACTATGAAACATGAGTGACAGATTCTGCAGCAAACCAACAGTAACAAAATGAGACACAAATGCAATGCTTTCTGCAATATACATTGTTAAAGAAAAATCATTAAAAAAATGATCCCCATTTTACCTGCTTAGCCCTCATAATAACCCAAACACTATTCACACTATTATGCTCAATCCAACTTGCCTTACGATCCCAAAATCCTTCTCAATCCTAAAAGGATACTAAACCTAAAAAACAAGATTGTCATGAGAGATAATACTACTAATAACATTCACAAATTCAAAGTTCTGATAAGCTGACAGTACTTTAAATTAAATGGTAATTACCTTGTTTTACAATTAATATATATATATTTAGTAGTTGAGATGGGAGTGTATAAAGTGGCATTGCCACCTCGCCTGTTGCCTTCATTGTCACGCTGTAAAATACCATTCACCTATACTCTCATTACATTCTCCATACTGTCACCTCTTAATTTATTTCCACTTTGACTACTATATATATATATATATATATATACACACACACACACACACATACACACACATACAGTTGTCAAAGTGGAAATTTAAAGGTGACAGTATGGGAAATGTAATATATGTATATATATATATTGTTAGGCTTAGTGACCCTTTAAGCCATTGCTGTGCCTTTAGTATAGGCTTCTTTCCTGCTCTGTAACCATTGCTATCTAAACGGCACTAATCCTTGGAATGTGTGACAGCCAGTAGGACAGATGTAGCACACATAGTTTTTCTGTAGTATAAAATTTCCATTAACCATCACTATGAAATGGGGATGAAACAGAAATGTAGTACACAGAAGCTTAAATGATCACAGTCCTCTTATTTACATGTGACGGGTTGAGCAGCAAGTCTAAATGTGAATAACAGTATCCAATGCTCCACTTTGCTTTTTTGTTACCCATTCTAACAGTTGTCTTGCAAGGAAAATATGTTTTACTACAGTAACTGGATATGCATCTTTTCTATTCATTTTAAATAACACAGTATATAAATTAAGGGGGATAGAGGAGGTGATGAGAGACAATTGAATGTGATCACCCCCCTGGCTCTCTCACACGTTTCCCTGTACTCCCTACAAGCTACAAGCCACATATATCTTGTACTGTTGTGACAGATGAAGGCCCAAAATATTCCATCATACTTTTAACACTGAGCACCGCATTTATCTTGATGCGTCTTTTATGAAAATATTGCTATGGCCAAATTTGTGATTGAAGTATAAAGTTTACCTGGTAAATGACCATTTCGGATTTCACCTTCTTTTCAAATAATCTTGTCAAAATGTCATCAAAAGCTTGTGTGGTTTCCATGATTGAGGCCTGAATCTTTTTCATTTCTGCCTCTAGTATCTAAAAGTAAACAAATAAGTATTAATGGCCAATGATAAAATTTAGATTGACATAGAAATAATATGAATAACATATTTACTAGATGAAAATAATCACAAAACAACAAAGCTGCCTTGTGTTTATATCAGGGGTATCTGTACTCAGGAAAGGTCATATAGTAGGTCAAGATGGAGGCATCTGCAGATGTCCAAAATGTTGCATCTTCTCATGGGAGGAGATAGGCGATTCAAAAATAAAAAAATTTGCCAGCCATCGTAACAACACAAAAATCACACATTTCTGCATTGAAAGTCTAGAACAGGGGGAATCTAGTAAATTGCTATTTAGTAAATCGAAAATAATCAACTCACTGGTTGTAGAAAATGCATGTGAAATGAGAGAGATGAAAAACAAAACAAAACAAAAAAATCTTTTAGGCATTTGCATAGCTTTTCCCATTCATTTCAATTGAGCTTCTACACACTGGAAACCCCATTGAATTGAATGTGAAAGCTTTGGCACCAAGTTAAACAATAATTCATTAAATAATCAGGCAGTAACCTCACTTCTCTTTCCCCTCCCTGATTCTGTCTCTGTGTCGGGGAGCCCCTGGCTCCACATACCACTCCCACATACCCAAATCCCAGTAACTCAAACCACACATAATGCCAGTGAAAATTGTTACTTTCAACGTTAAAGTGATGAATACGCCTCAAAAATGATTATTTCTGTTCTGTACCATTGTTACGATTTAAATGCCTTAGTCAGTATTTGCACAGGCTTACCTAGGGCGCGGAGTCTAACGGCCTTCCGGTCTTCACCAAGAACCACCGCAAGGTAGTGTGGTCTTTGCTGCCGAAGAACCGCAGTTCGCGGCCCCCAGGTTAGCCGTGAATTCCAGGGTTTGAAGGTCTGGAGCAGTAAGCGGTAGATGCACGGAGTTAATGAGTGCGTAGCAGGAGATGGGTCCAGGAACACAGCCGGGTCGGTACACAGGAGATATCAGGTATACGGTGCCAGAGGGAAATCCAGAGAGTAGTTGATAACACAGCCGGGTCGGTACACAGGGAAGACAGTCCAATACGTGGTGCCAGGAATAAGCCAAAGAATAGTCAGGTCACAGCCAGGCTGGTACACAGGAGTAGGAGGAATAAAGGAGTACACAGGGAGCAGATTCACAGGAGTCAGGAACACAGGAACTGTTAGCCAGGAACAGGAAACACATTGCTCTGACACAGGCAGCGTGTCAGAGCAGAGAAGATATAGTATTTGAATTCCCCACCCAGGAGTCACATGACTAGGGAAGAACCCGGAAGTGCGTGGACGCCATCAGGAGAAGCGCTGCACAGAGCGGATACAGCTGCTAGACCACGCTGACAGCGCAGCGGAACGGGGATCAGGTAAGTTCATAACAGTACCTCCCCTTCACAGGTGGCCTCCGGACAACCGATAAGGCTTTATTAGGGAACTTGGTATGGAATTTCCTCAACAAACTCGGAGCATGAAGGTCTCGTGCAGGAATCCAAGAACGCTCTTCAGGACCGTAGCCTTTCCAGTCAACCAGGAACTGCAAGGAACCTCTGGAAATCCGAGAATCTAGAATCTCCTTCACCTCAAATTCCTGATCTAGCGCAGAAATAGCAGCAGGTTTTTTTGAAGAGAAAAATTTGTTAATAACCAGTGGTTTGAGAAGGAAAATGTGGAACACATTGGGAATCCTCAAGGTAGGAGTTAACTTTAATCTAAAGGGCACCGGATTAAGGACCTCTATGATCTTGAAGGGACCAATAAATCGGGGAGCGAATTTCCTAGAGGGGACCAACAAGCGAAGATTCTTCGTAGACAACCATACTTTGTCACCAGGAGTAAGTAGTGGATATGGTCTTTTACTGATGGCAGAGGTGTGAAGCAATTTGCGTTTAATAAGATCCCACCTAGCCGAGAAGTCCGATAGAAGGGAATCAACTGCAGGAACTCCAGTAGCAGGTTAAATCTTTGAAGGGTGGAACTTTAGGATGAAACCCCTGAAGAGCAAAAAAGGGAGAAGTGGAGGTAGAATCATGTGAATTATTATTGTGAGCGAATTCTGCCCAAGGTAATAAATCGACCCAATCATCATGTTTAGCTGAAATAATACATCTGAGGAATTTCTCCAATTCTTGATTCGTCCTTTCAGTGAGACCATTACTTTGAGGATGATATGCAGAAGAGAATTTTAACTTGATTCCACAAAGACGAGAAAAAGCCCTCCAAAATCTTGCCACGAACTGAGTTCCCTGATCAGAAACAATAACATCTGGACAGCCATGTAGGCGGAAAATCTCTTTAATGAAGAGTTGAGCCAGAACAGGAGCAGAAGGGAGACCTTTTAATGCCACAAAATGAGCGGCCCGGGAAAGGCGATTAGTGACCACCCACACTACTGAGAACCCTCTGGAGGAGGGTAAATCTGTGATAAAATCCATGGAAAGATGACTCCAAGGTCGATCCGGAATTGGTAGAGGTTGCAGCAGATGTATGGAGCTTGATGAGGGACTTTGTTCTGAGCACAAGTGGAACACGCCGTCACAAACTGTCGAATGTCTGAGTGGATAGATGGCCACCAATAACCACAGGAGATAAATTCCAAGTTTTTTTTTATACCGGCATGACCAGAAAAACGGGAAGCATGAGCCCATTTAAGGAGTTTTGATTGGAGATGTGGAGGAACCAAAGTTTTCCCGTGAGGAATAATAAAGTGAGTGGGAGTAGTAGCCAAAATACATTCTGGATCTAGGATGGGTCTAGAACCCTCTTCTTCTGTATCCATGGAGTCAAAGGAACGAGAGAGAGCGTTAGCCTTCTTGTTCTTGGACCCTGGTCTGAAGGTAATGATCATATCGAAGCGGGAGAAAAACAGGGACCATCTGGCCTGACGAGGATTGAGGCAAGATGCAGTTTGTAAATACAGTAAGTTCTTGTGATCTGTAAAAATGGTAACAGGAAACCTGGCTCCTTCCAAATGGTGTCTCCAAGCTTCCAGGGCGAGTTTGATAGCGAGAAGCTCTCTATCTCTAATGCCATAGTTTTTTTTGGTAGGCGAAAATTTGCGAGAAAAGAAACCACAGGGAGAAAATTTTCCAGTAGAATTTTTCTGAGACAAGATAGCTCCCACTCCAGTAGAGGATGCGTCCACCTCAAGGAAAAAAGGGAAGGAAGGATCTGGTTGCTGAAGAATGAGAGCCGAGATGAAAGCTTCTTTAAGGTACTTGAAGGCTTCCATGGCCTCCTGAGGCCAAGTTTTAGCGTTGGCGGACTTCTTGGTCAAGGAGGTGATAGGTGCAATCACGGAAGAAAACCCCTTGATAAAGTGGCGGTAGTAGTTAGAGAACCCCACAAAACGCTGGATGGCTTTGAGACCTACTGGTTGGGGCCAATCAGAAATTGCCTTTAACTTCTCGGGGTCCATCCGTAATCCGGAGCCAGAAACCACATGACCAAGAAAAGGAAGACACGTTTTTTCAAAGACACATTTATCCAATTTACAATATAGATGATGTGATCGAAGGCGTTGAAGAACTAAGGAGACATGATGACGATGAGTAACCATATCAGGAGAAAAAAATCAGGATATCATCCAGATAAATCACCACAAATCGATACAGGAAGTCTTGAAAAATCTCATTGATGAAGCTTTGAAAAACGGCAGGGGCGTTGCAAAGTCCAATTAGCATGACTAAGTATTCGAAGTGCCCATCATGCGTATTAAACGCTGTTTTCCATTCATCACCTTGTTTGATATGGATTAGGTTGTAAGCCCTTTTCAAGTCAAGTTTAGAAAATATAGAAGCTCCCTTGACCCTATCAAAGAGTTCAGAGATCAATGGCAAGGGATACCTGTTCTTCTTAGTCATGGCGTTGAGACCACGATAGTCTATACAAGGACGCAGTCCACCGTCTTTTTTTTTTACAAAAAAGAAACCGGCTCCTGCTGGTGACGAGGAATTCCGGATAAAACCCCTGTTCAAATTCTCTTTGATATATAGGGACATAGCATCCGATTTGGGTAAAGATAAAGGAAATACACGTCCCCTGGGTGGTATCTTGTCCGGCATCAATTCAATGGCGCAATACCAAGGTCTGTGTGGGGGTAACTTGGAAGCCTCCTTTTCAGAAAAGACGGCAGAAAATGAACAATATTAAGGAGGTATACCGGAGGATGTGGAAGAACCGGCCATAGCGGGTTTATGAATCCTGGGAAGACATCTGGAATGACATCCTGGACCCCATGCAAGAATCTCAGGCTTCTGCCAATCCAGAGTGGGAGAGTGAAGTCTGAGCCAAGGAAGGCCTAGAATCACAGGGTTGATGGCCTTTGGGATGACTAGAAAGGAGATTTCTTCAGTGTGTAAGGCTCCGATGCGTAGAGAAAGGTTGACAGTTCTGTTCTTAATGGATCTTCCAATAATACGGCTGCCGTCTATAGCTGTAATTGCGACATGTGGATCCAATGGTTGCGTGGGTAACGACAACCTCTCTACGATGTCAGCTCGTAGAAAATTCCCCACTGCTCCGGAGTCAATGAGAGCTGGAAAAGACAGTTGTTTATCAATATATCGCAGAAGGACTTGAATAGAAAAACTAGAATCCACAGGAGAGGGAATAGACCTAACTAACTTAGCCTCTCCAACGTCAGTTAGGTCCGGTCGTTTCCCGGACGCCTCCCACACTGGCTTAAAACATGACCGGGTTCTCCGCAAAAGAGGCACAAACGGTTCTTGAATCGCCTCTCTCTTTCCTTCTGGGATAAACGTGCCCTTTCCAACTGCATAGGCTCTTCCTCAGGAGTAATTGGGCTTTGAAATCGGGGTGCCAAGCGGAATGTAGATCGGCGGGAACTTTCTCTCTCTTGAGTGCGTTCTCGGAACCGGATATCAATCTGGTTACAGAGGGAAATCAATTCGTCCAGAGTAGTGGGTAACTCCTGGGGTGCTAACTCGTCCTTAATACGATCTGACAAGCCTTGCCAAAACGTGGCCACCAAAGCTTCATTGTTCCATCGTAGCTCAGCCGCCATAGTGCGAAATTGGAGAGCGTACTGGCCCAGAGTAAGAGTACCTTGACGTAGACGGAGAAGTCCAGAAGCAGCACTGGAGACATGTCCAGGTTCATCAAAGATACGTCTGAAGGTTTCCAAAAAGATGGCACTATTATGAAGACTTGGGTCATCATGTTTCCAAAGGGGAGAAGCCCAGGCAAGCGCTTGACCAGACAATAAGGAGATTATATAAGCAACTTTAGTTTTCTCTGTAGGAAAGTTTCCAGGCTGAAGTTCAAATTGAATAGCACATTGGTTCAAGAACCCTCGGCATTCCTTGGGGTCCCTATTGAACTTAGGTGGGTTAGGTATGCGGAGTTGAGAGGGTGCTGGAGCAGATACAGCAGGGCTGCTCTGGGCGGGGGCAGGTTGTGGAGCCGAAACAGGTGGAGGAGTTGGAGCTGCCACCTGAGCTGCTTGAAGCGTATCCAACCTGTTAGAGAGAGTCTGCAGAATCTGTAATAATTGTTCTTGATTCTTCCCCTGGTCTTCAACCTGGGCCGCTAGGTGATCCAGTAATACCCTAGCGGTGGGATTCCCTGACGCATCCATCAGTTAGATAGCGGGGTCAGAGCAAACTGTTACGATTTAAATGCCTTAGTCAGTATTTGCACAGGCTTACCTAGAGCGCAGAGTCTAACGGCCTTCCGGTCTTCACCAAGAACCACCGCAAGGTAGTGTGGTCTTTGCTGCAGGTCGCGGCCCCCAGGTTAGCCGTGAATTCCAGGGTTTGAAGGTCTGGAGCAGTAAGCGGTAGATGCACGGAGTTAATGAGTGCGTAGCAGGAGATGGGTCCAGGAACACAGCCGAGTCGGTACACAGGAGATATCAGGTATACGGTGCCAGAGGGAAATCCAGAGAGTAGTTGATAACACAGCCGGGTCGGTACACAGGGAAGACAGTCCAATACGTGGTGCCAGGAATAAGCCAAAGAATAGTCAGGTCACAGCCAGGTTGGTACACAGGAGTAGGAGGAATAAAGGAGTACACAGGGAGCAGGGTCACAGGAGTCAGGTACACAGGAACAGGTAGCCAGGAACAGGAAACACATTGCTCTGACACAGGCAGCGTGTCAGAGCAGAGAAGATATAGTATTTGAATTCCCCGCCCAGGAGTCACATGACTAGCTGCAGGAAGAACCCGGAAGTGCGGGGACGCCATCAGGAGAAGCGCTGCACAGAGCGGATACAGCTGCTATACCACGCTGACAGCGCAGCGGAACAGGGATCAGGTAAGTTCATAACAACCATACACAAAATACAAGCCTGTTGGCTTGTATTTTGTGTATGGTACAGAACAGAAGTAATCATTCGCCCTCATTCAGGAGACACACTTTTGCCTCTCTAGACGTCCGTCGTTTTTATAGCCGCTGGACCTGCTGGCATTGCCGTTTTAAAGTCAGCAATGTGACTGTCGGGAATCACGATGCCAGTATTTTATCCATGCCGGGAAATTTACATACCGGCATTTAGCCTGTCAGGATTTTCCTGTCAGCAGGATAAGTGTTGGTATTTCGACCGTTGGATATATGACTACCACCGGCAAATATATATGCACCTAATATAGGGCAACGTGTTTTTTTAAACACCTATTTTACCCAAGCTCCATGAAGTCTGCAGGTGTATGCACCTGACATGCGGGACTTCAACACATGTCTCGGCCGCCACCTAGACTGGTCCCATTCCGTTCCAAATTCCCACTCTCAATCTAACAGCAAGTATCTAAACAGGCCCATCTTTTATTGCTGGCGCAAGATTATTCCTTTTATTCATATCTGCACAAAATCTACTTGAGAATAGATATGATAATGGGTTGTATTAAATTCATGACGCAGACACAAATACAGTTTATTTGAGTAAAACATTCCCCAGCTCAAATGCTTTGCTATTTAGTAAGGATGCACCAAATCCAGGGTGCGCCTGATTTGTCAGAACCTTAGTGGCGTTAGCATTATTTAAATCTGACCATATCATTGGAAATGAGCCAGTGAAATTCTAATTCAATATTCAAATCAGGTTTCAATTCAGTTCCATATTCCACTGCATTCTTTCTGCAAAGATTTAGCTGAATGGTGTTTAGCTGAATTCTAAAATATGGAATTGGGGTATTTTTACTTTTAGTATGCGTTATTTCTTTATCATTGTTTGGTTGTACTAATTTCACATCTGATTTTATCTGACAAGAAGCACACAGATTTAAAGCATGGACAATAATTGAATGCAATAGTCATGAATATATCTATCAATAATGTTGAGCATTGATTCTTAAACCAAATTATGCATGTGAATCAGCTTAGTGACTCAGTTTCAGTTTTTCATTATTAATGTAACTAGTTTTAATTATGTTGTCTACAAATGTTTTGCACTTTTGTTTAAAGTATGAATGAATAATTAAGAATTTGCATAAGCTTATATGAGTTGAATTCAATTGACCGCATTGTTAGTGAGAATAACGCGGCCCGCGCATTATTACCATTACTACGGTAATAGTGCGTATTGTTACCGTTACTATGGTAATAGTGCGTATTGTTACCATTACTACGGTAATAGTGCGTATTGTTACCGTTACTATGGTAATAGCACGTATTGTTACCGTTACTGTGGTAATAGCACGTATTGTTACCGTTACTGTGGTAATAGCACGTATTGTTACCGTTACTGTGGTAATAGTGCGCATTATTACCATGAGCCGCGATCAAAAATCTGAGTTAAAATTAATACGGTAACAGTGTGCGGACTGCGTTATTCTCACGAACAATGTGGTCAATTGAATTTCCCTCCTTATAATACTAATTAATGAGTAATTAATATATTGCAACCAGGGCATTATTTGTGTGAAGTTTGTATATTCTCCCTATGTTTACATATGTTTCCTCCGGGTTCCTCTCATAGCCCCACAAGATCACACCTCAAAAACACCACAGTAGTGTTTGCGTGTTTACAGCATTTAGAATTCAAAGGCTGCATAATATGGTGACACTAATTAATATAAATAAATCAATAAATAATAATAATAATAATAATAATAATAATAATAATAATAATAATAATAATAAAGCTGAAAGCTCTACTCTGACAATATAATTCTTTAAAATATTTATTAAATATAGAAAACAAAAAAGCATTTCAGTTAGACACTAGCACACAACAGAACCTGCTGTTTCATATTATTGTATTTACTAAATGCTTTTGGTATTAGATGGAATTGCAGTGTTTTGGATGCATATCTATATTTATCAGCAATGGGCACATCAGAATAAGGCTTCCAGTACTTTCCTCTTACCTTCCTATACTTGTCCTTCTCCTCATTCAGATCCTTACATTTTTTATCATAGTCTTTGAACTGCTTTTTTTCATCTTCAGTCCATTCTGCCTCGGCCCTAGACAGAAAGCCTGGACGTGCGACTTCCTGAATGGACCACATAAGTGATGAATGTAAAATTCTGTAATATCACTACCAGTGATAATTGGATGCTATTTTTAACTGAGTAAAAACCAAGATAAAGTTCATATTTATATCAAAACCTAAGCAGGAATCTTTTAAAATATTTATATTTTGTATTAAAATATAAATATGTATTAAAACATTTGTAAAGCTCAGAAAAATAAAACAACAACCAAAATGTACTCCAATAACAGTACCAACTTTGCATCTATATGCATTTGATTCATTAAGCTGACATATTTCACTTTAATGATAATACTGTCTACTAAAGAGAGAATCCCTTCCAGTTATTTTGATGATATAAAGTACATCATTTAATGCAGGTCTGTCAAACTGGAATCCAATGGACACATTGGTTGGCTTGTCTGTTTACTGCAGTGTTGGCTAACCTGTGACACTCCAGGTGTTGTGAAACTACAAGTCCCATCATACCCTTCCAGCAATAAGCTGCTATATATTGACAAAGCATGCTGGGGCTTGTAGTTTCACAACACCTGGAGTGTGTCACAGGTTAGCCAACACTGGTTTACTGCAACCCCTAGTCTTATAAAAGGAAAAAAAACAAGATTTGTGGTGACACATTTAGGTTGCTAACTGGACCAGCAGTGTTTTAATGGCTAGAAGCCACTGTGGAATCATTACATCGGGGAGCAGCTAGGATGTATGTGTTTGTACAACTTTATCTTAACCAAACTCTCAAACTAGAGGCCAATGTTCACATTTAAGAGTTAATAGAGGATGTGGGAGATGATTGCAAAGCATTTCAATGACAATATGAAGGGGGTAGGAGAGAATTGGATTTACTTGAAGGGACATTCAGAATTTGAATGAAGAGGAGATCTGTATTTGCAACAAGGTATTGGCAGGGGGCTATTTGATTTGAATAGGGCTGGGTTTGTATGCATGGATTAGATTTGCAGAGTGTGGTGATTTTCTGGGAAAAGGGTTGGATTGGATTTGCAGGTAGTAAGCGTTAGGATTGGATGAGGAGAGTTTTTGTTTCCGAAGTGGTTTTGCAGAAGATCACTGAGGGACTTACAAAGGACTAAAACTAATACATTGTCCAAGGTATGCATATATTTTTATCTCTATATATGCTCCCATAGTGTATGGTATTGCTGCATATGTGTTTTCCCAGATTTTACTATATAAGTATGTCCTAAGGGTTGATTTATGTTTAATGGCTGCATGTGTATATGTTTGTTTTGCATAGAGTGGTTGTATATGTGTGGTGTATGTACAAAGTGGATGTGGTGGCTGTGTGCATCTGTGTGTACAGCTAGTTATTTAAGAGTAGCTGTATACCTATATGTGTACAGCATGAATAGGATGGCTGCAAATGTGTTTGTTCATATGGGTACAGACGACAATCAGCTATTATGTAAGTCCAAAGTGACAGAACATGATAATTAACTCCGATGCTGACATTTGGTATTACCTCAGTCCCCCCTCATCCCCATAGCATATGGCTTCATATCTTGTAATGGTTAACTGTTAAAAGGTAAAGTTCATCCAGCTGTTTAAACTGACAATGATGTATCTCTTTCAGATATAGGACAGTGCTGTATATAATATATGTTGTGTTCTCATATCATTTATTATCGTATAAGTATACTGTAAGAAATACTGAATTAAGTAGTAAACTGTCCTTGCAGACGTTCCAGAAATTGACAATGTCACAGTACAAAGGTAATAAAATGTATTCCTTATTGCTCTCACCGTTCTTAATATATCTTCCTTCTTCACCTCCAAGACACCTCCCATCATGTCATGGAGCGCACGCTGTTTGGCATTGTCTTCCTAAGGGAAATAAAAATAATGACTACATCATTTCTTACCCCATACTTATCTTTCACAGCACTGTGCATTTTCTATAAAATGTATTTGAATTGCTGTTATTAAATGCATGTGAATGTTTACCAGAAGCACTTAGTAGGTTTCTTTTAAGACTTACGATGGCATATGTCTATAATATCTCTTGCACATGTCTTACAGTATGTATGTTTTGTTTATAGTTTTATATTTATATATATTTATATTATATTGTACAACCATGTTATAGCCAGACACACAGTACTTATTTCTTAATGGCAGGTGGTATGGCTTGTGGTGGCAAAGGTCAGATTAAGCTTCATCACTGCATAAAATAAGCACCATAATCCCAACAAATAGACCAGTGAATACGTCACTCCCTGTGTCATTACTGGTGAACATCCCTGCAGAGTTTTCCTCCAGGGATTATTGATGTATGTTGAATGATAATCATTTGTACACTTACCTGTTCAGCCAGGCGTTTCTCCTCTTCCTGTTTCGCCTGCTGCTCTGCCTTTGCTTTCTGTTCAGATGTTAAATACTTTTCAACTTTTATCTTTAGTCAAACAAAAGAGAAAAGATCCAGTCATAGAAATCAAACACAAATCAACTTCAGTACAAATGGTTACATGGAAAGTCCAATTCTACACATATTCTACCCAAAAAATAATGATATACCCAACAGTCTGTGAATTAAAATGTTTTGGGTTTTTTTTTATTATTTTTTTTTTTTTAATCTTAGCGTGGTTACCCCCCACAAAAAAGTGACCCAAGCACCAGTGCTCATAGCGTGGACTGCCGGGGTATAAAAAGTGGTGGGTCAAAAGCCACAATCAGCCCAGGCTATGACAGGCTGGGCTAGCCACACTATAACAGGGAAACCTGCAGCATGGAGTCCCCCCTGTTATAGTGGTACAGTCACAGCCAGTTCAGCACATGGCTGAGTTTTATTGGGGAATAGGGCCTGCAAAATAAATGTACCATACTCAGAATAAACTGCCCCATGCTGAAAGCACTGGTGCCCCTCTCAACAACCTGATCAGTGGATGTTGCAATGATATAGTTTAAAAGTCAGAAAATAGCATTATTATATGTCACACTACTGGTCCGAGAAAGCCCTAGCAAGTCATAAACTGCATGGCTATACTACAAGTATCCATACCCATAGTGCCACATAGAAAAGACTGTTAAAGAACCCACACATACTAAATCCAAAGGGACATTCTTCTTTCTTCTTCCTTTTAACTCAAAGGGAATAAAAAATACAACAGACCAGTGGCTTTGCTATGATTGGTCAAAGCATAAGAAAGCTGCTCTGATTGGTTAGTTGCAGTTAAACTGCACTTGGGGTCTCAATGGACTTCATTGTAGCAGTGAGGTTCATTGATAAAATGTATCACTGCCCTCCCCAATCATATATGCGAGTGATCATTATATATAGAATGTAGCAGAGTGTATCTAACCTTTACCTGTTTTGCAGGATTTCCATACCAGGCATATAGATTCCTCTGCAGACACCTAGCCCCCACTAGCCATTAATGCAACTAAGTTGAAATCCAATAATATAAGTTATGTGATGTGGCAGTGGGGCTAGGTGTAGAGGTCTGCACCTTTCCCCCTGGAAACCCTGCAGGAGAGGTACCTAATGAGCCTTGGGTCTATTTTGAAAATATAAAAAAGTCTTGAAAGGTGGCCTTTAAATCCATTTGGTTTATAAAAAGTGCACTTAAAGCTAAGGAATATGCTGGTGCTATATAAAGGCATATCATGCAGATAATACTAATTTTAATAATAATGCACTGATTTTCATAGTAGAATACACTCAATCTTACATACCTCTGAATCTTCCACTGTGAATGCTCTCTCTGGTTTCTCATTATCTGTAAATTGTGGCTGTAGTAATTTCTCTTGTATGTTCAGCTCAGACATGATCTCCAGGATTCTCTGGTTCCTTTCATTCACACGAGTAACTTCTTGCTTTTTCTGCCTGCAGACCACTTCAAATTCTCTATTAAAGGCTGTTTTTACATTGTGGATGATATCCTGCATTAAATGTACAAAATAGTAAACACTAGCTGGGAAGAGAAGCTGCAGCATTTACCAATGCATAAAACTGAGTGAGCTGCGTTTAACAAATGACAAGGAAAGGTTCCTTTCTTTCTGTTATTTATACTTTTAGCTGTACATTAATGAGCCTCTTTTTGTTTGTAAATATGGAAAAAAATCAAATCTGACCTAACGTTGTCAACCATAACCTACCAACTCTCCCTATCAAATTGCCTCCTAGTGTCCAGCATTACATGAATATCACTATAACTTTTTCCATGTTTAATAAAAGCAATGGGAATATACACATAATTTTATTAAACATGTCCATTGTGACAAGGGCACACGTCAGGTGAAGCACATACGAACACCTTCTTGCTTTCACTTTGCTTTTTATTGTCAGGATGGCAAAGTAATTCATAACATAAAGATGCACACACTTTCCTTTTGACCCTAAAACGAAAGTAACAGAGACCAGCTCCCAAGACACTGGCCACTGTCTGGCATCGGTCACGCTATACAAAATAAAGACAGATTTAAATACTTTACCCTTATCCCACAGTCCTAACTTGATAGACAGATGACACCCCCCTTTGCCTTTAAAAAGGAGTCACTGCAGGTGCTCTGTTTGTTTGCAAACACGCCCTGTTACCTGGCTGCTAGCTGTGGAAAAGATGCTTTTAAACCACTTCAAAATATGTAAGTTAAATCAGACTGTTTACTATTATTTTGTCGTACATATGCCCTCTACCTATATATCTTTACCTTAGGTGCACTACTGTACAAATGTGTAACTCTTTTTGCAGTTTTTCTCTGCAGATGGCCAGCTAAATAGCTAACTCCTCTTTTAGAAGCCTGTGGCAAACCACTACCTTTGTCAAACCATGGAATACACACTCTAATTGATGACCTGGCTTGCCAATTCTAAAATACTGTGTATATTAAACCTACCTGAATCTGTTAATTTCCTGACAGAGGCAAAAAACTTAAATACTTTAAAAAAAAGTATGACTTGTCCATTTCGTTGTCATCACTAGTACCCACATGAGACCTTCCTGGAAAAGACATGGGAGTCTATTTATGACCCCTTGCATTTTCTTCATGTTAATTATAATTTCTTATCCCAGTGATAAGAAATTAATTAACACAGCTATTTATTAAACCTCTTCAGTCGGTTCCAATAAAAGCCTGTCCCAGTGACTAGTCTGTAGCAAAGTAATCGCAATTGATTTTCTTCCAGGTTCCAACTGCACGTTTTCAGCATGATTTAAGGCTTCATCAGTAAGTCCCATGAGATGAAAATATTAAGTGAGAAACATGGACAAAGTTCTACTAATCCCTTATCTAAAATATGATTTTCTTATGCAATTCACGTCATGGAGTGAGGAATATATCCATATCTATTTCATATCTGGAAACTCCAGGTCCTTAACCTACCGTACAATTATTAACACTGTTATTTAACATACCTAAATGAAAGATGCAATTTAAGAGTTATTTCACCATTAGGAGTTAAATAACCGACAGTTGAAAAATGACTTCTAATGTGTAATAGTCTAGTACATAGACAATTAAATAAATACTTCTTGCGCGTAGTGGGAGAGTTAACAGACATGTAAACGGCCATTTCCAATGTGTGGTGTCTGAGCTACACACATCACTTGCCTGTGCATTTCTTCAAATTGACTTAAGGAGGATAGAGGTCCAACAGGCATAAAACCCATGTTAAAGCTTCTGAGAGGCACTTAAAGCAGCAGGACATTCTATATAAAGAAGGGCACTTATGCCACTTACTTGTAGCAAAATAATCTGGTTAATTTTCTCCTCTCTGCTGTGCATTTCCAGCTGGCTGTACAAGTTGGAAGTATCTCCACCATACTGATCACTCAGGCTCCCAATCAGAGACGTGGTATCCTGACTTTTCACTGTCTCCTCCTCCACTTCTTCCTCCTCTTCTGATCCAATTTTTGCCTGAACTTCCACAATTTCCTTTCTGGCCTAAAGTAAAAAGAAACATCATATGTCCTCCTCATATCATTTCTTTTCATATGAAATGCAAATCATTGTGCACTACACAAGAAGAAAAGAATTAGCATGAAGGGATGAACAGGCTGATCATATATTTGTAGGCTGTAGTTATTGAACTAGTATAAATAGGAATTCCTGATGTAGACAATGTTTCCTTTTATTTAAGAAGGATTTATTAGAGCTTGTAAAGCAGTCGCCATTTGAACGAGATAAACTTACAGGGTTTGGCACAAGCGTCATGTTTTTAAATTTCAAATCAGTAAATACAACGCTTGAGATATAGGCACTTCCATGCCCACTTTATCAGAGTATAATAAAACTAAACAAAGGTTGAACGAACTACACATCTAAGGAAAACAGAAAAGTCAGTTTAACGCAGGAGAGACCAAATGGGGAACAATTTTTTATAATATAAAAAAATAAAGAGAGGTTTTCTTTGAGCACCTTTTTTTTTAGTTGAGGAACGCTGATGCACTCTGTAAAGTCAGCTCAATATAATTAACTTATAGACTCAAAATGCATAAAAATAAAGTGTCACATGGACAGGCTGCTAGCAAAGTCTTATATTATCTCCATTTACAACAACAGGTTTTGGGTCTTGTGTGCATGGCCCACCATCTGGAAACTGTTGCTGTTAATGGTGATAATAGAAGACTTCACTGGGGCCCTGCATGTACCTCTTTATTTGGATTTAGACTGTGCTTTGGCTAGATATTTGCAGTGCCCCCAATGTTCAGTGAAAGTGCAAGAAACAAGGTACTGCACAATATGAGCTAATTTACAATACACAGTCCAGTTATAAATTATACCTACTGAAGGGTTCCAACTAGCTACTAAATTAGCTGGAAAAAGAAAAAAAAACAATATCCTAAATAAATATATGAAAATGTATGTTTGTCTTTCACTTTACTTTGAGATCAACAGATTCGATCTTCTTGACTTTTAACACTCTGGCAAAGTCTTCCAATTCCTTATCTGTTCGTTCTTTCAAGGGATAATTCTTCACTTCATATTCTGTATGAAAAGACTTAAATAACAACATAGAAATTAATATTATAGCCTAAGCTGAGTAATCTTGTGACTCTGGAAAGACACATACTAAGCCAGATTTGGCTTTGTATTTTAATGTGACATCCTATGTGTGGGCAGCACGGTGGCGTAGTGGTTAGCACAGTGGCGTAGTGGTTAGCACTTCTGCCTTACAGCACTGGGGTCATGAGTTCAATTCCCGACCATGGCCTTATCTGTGAGGAGTTTGTATGTTCTCCCCGTGTTTGCGTGAGTTTCCTCCGGGTGCTCCGGTTTCCTCCCACACTCCAAAAACATACTAGTAGGTTAATTGGCCGCTAACAAATTGACCCTAGTCTGTCTGTGTTTGTCTGTCTCTGTCTGTGTGTGTGTTAGGGAATTTAGACCCCAATGGGGCAGGGACTGATGTGAGTGAGTTCTCTGTACAGCGCTGCGGAATTAGTGGCGCTTTATAAATAAATGATGATGATGATCCTATATATTGCTGTTTATTTTGTACTGTGTTACTAAAGCTAAGATAGCATCACATTCCTACATTATGTCAAAACATTTCAAGGCATGAGTTGAATAATTATGAACTCCATTTACCATAACAGAGCGTCCTTTAACAGCCATAGAGTCCCAGCATTCTTTTTTAATGATTTCGCGTAGATATTGCTTAGACACATTTTCCAGTTCGATTTCTCTTCGTACCTTTCAGAGAACACAGAAGATTGTGACTGACAGATTAAAATGCACAGAAAATGGAAAAACTTCCTAAGAATATAGAATTCTGACAACATTTTTCCATTGCCATTTGTGTTTATGTATTTTAGGTGACCGCTTACTCTCTCCACTTCCTGCTCGCTCTCAGCCTGCAGTCTTTCTTGTTCCTCTGTGTCCAGGTTAAATTCCTGCTGATCCAACTTTTCAATGTCAGGTAATGATTCATTCTCTCGCATCATAGCTTGTATCTGAAAAGACACACAATACAAGAAACAGGGTGTATAAAATAGTTTCCAGATATACATTTGATTAATGTGTTAATTTTTTTTATCACCAATATTGTGAATATTGGCAGGGTTTGATGTAACCATATGCCTATATTTCATAGTTCCACACCTGAAGCACTTAGTACAACTGACAGTTTTCATATTATATCCTTGGTTGCAGAATTAAATCCATATTAATATAAATTCACACGTCAATGAAAAGTAACATATAAGAAAACAAAGTATTCAGAAAAACAGAAGAAATCTGTTAATACAACCAGACATATCAAACCGCCTATTTTCAGGGATATTTGCTATAAGGATAACATAATGTAAAATTATTAGTACAAGCTTTATACATCCAAAATGCAGTTCCTAACATATCTACCCTTAGCCATGACTGGCTGACCGATCTGTTATTGACTTCCTCAGTAACCTCGGACAGGTGACTGAAGTGAGTTTGTGTGCTCCAGGATAGGCAAATGTGCCTAACTGCATAACAAATACTATCACTCTGTCACCAAGAGTATTGCCTGTGAGGCAATAATGTCCATGGGATAGATTTACTAAAGCATTTAAAAAGAAAAAGTGGAGTTGTTGACCATTTCAACCAATCAGATTCTACCAATCATTTTCTAGAATGTACTAGATAAATGAAAGCTAGAATCTGATTGGTTGTTATGGGCCACTTTTCCGTTTTAGAAGGTTTAATAAATTTACCTCAAGTCTTCCTTTAATTCTTATGATCTCTTAAAGAGTGCTCTATGCCAGTGATGGCTAACCTGTGACACTCCAGGTGTTGTGAAACTACAAACCCCAGCATGCTTTGCCAGTAGATAACTAGCTGATAGCTGGCAGAGCATGCTGGGACTTGTAGTTTAACAACACCTGGAGTGTCACAGGTTACCCATCACTGCTCTATGCCATTATACAATAGGTTGCACACATGTAGAGCATATGAACAATGCATTATAACGGAATAAGAATGTCCAATTATTTGGAATTGATAATGCAGGAATAATACTTAGCAATTTGGATATGCCACAATCTCCAATTTGTTTATTTCTTATAATAATACGTTTCAGACTTCCTTACTCTTTCCCGCAGCTCTTTTATGCCCTTTTTCAGATTTTTCTTTTGCTCAGCATATTTCTGTGTTTCTTCTTTTCTAACCTTTTAATGATAAATATTTAAAAGCAAACATCAATACAGAAACTATTATCCTTAGATGTGATTGTTGCAATTGGATGGATTTTTTAAATCTTTATTTATTTTAATTTGTTGTTGCTACCATGAGCATAGTTCCATATTAGCCAAACTTTAGTATTTCAGGTATTGTAGATAAAACACCTCCTAAAGTGCATTATAAATGAGCCATTCTTTGAGCTCATATTCACAAGAAGTGATTATATCAGCTTGATAATTATAACTAATTCTCCTGTTGTACCAGTATATTTACAGAATGGGTATAATATTACAAACAGGGCAGCACAGTGGCACAGTGATTAGTATTGCTGCTTAACAATGCTGGGTTCATGGGTTTGATTCCAACTAGAGCCATATCTGTGTGTAGGCTAATTGGCTTCTGATAAATTAATCCTAGTGTATGTATGAATGTAAGCTCCAATGGGACAAGGACTAATTTAAATGTTTACATATTCTCTGTAAAGTGCTGTGTAATATGATTGGACTATATAAATAAAATATAATAATTCCGAGGAACACAATTGCCAAAATGTATGGAAATGGCAAAAATATAATGATCAAATGTAAAAAATATATTTTTCAAAATGTATAATAGCGCCATTGTTATTTTAATGACTCTGCAAATCCTTATGTGTGTGGTATTTTATGTAAGTGCTATTCAATATAAGAAGGGCCAGGTATAGAGTATGTTATAAGTATGTTATCATGTCCTGGAAAAGAGCCAAATTCAGGCATTGCATATACTAAACTTTGTGATTTCATTATATTTACTACAGGTATGGTATATTTACAGCCAGTCAACCTCTCTCTTCATGTTTAGATACACATATGCCTAAACAACTTATGAATAGTAAAACATACCTCATCCAATTTCTGATCAAGCCAAGTGGGATCTGCAAAGATAATGGATGAGCTGTTTGTGCAGCTGTCGTCTTGTTCAGTGACCTCCACACTTAATTGGTTTTCCTGAATAAAGAAGATAATATTAAAATCACAGAAAAATAATGCTCATCGGGAATCAAAACATTAAAACATTCTAAGGGATATTTTATATCTATTAAGTTTAGTAAAATTAGGAATTAACTAACACTTTCTTGCATTCATTTTATTGGATGTTCTCTGTTTTTATGTGCACGATATTTCACCTTTGTGCAGGTCCCTGGATTAGAAGAATTGAATGAAAATATCTATAATGGCAGCAGTATATGTGATAATTATATAATTATATTTTGTGTTATTATTGTAACATTTAATCACTTTCAATGTAATTCTTCATTAAGTCAATGGACTTCTAAAGAGACAGTATTAAGTTCTGATTGATAATGAGTTGTACACATACACTATATACTTTCATACACTACTTGATAACATTAGTCTCAGTGACATGGGTTGAGTTAATACTTTACCTTGAAGAGTAGGACTTTACGAGCTACCATGTATAGTTTTATTCTAATGTTTGATTTACATAAAACGGGAGTGGCATTGTATTCTCCTGGGCCCACTGCACTGTTCTGAACACAGAGGAGCCAGTGCACGCGCCTCTCAGAAGAAGATACTGCTCTGTTCTTTTCAGATGTGGGGGGCCGTGGAGGTGTGGGTGCCTTAGAGGGGCGGGACTTATTGCTGGACCCGCCTCACCTCCAGGCCTCATAGTTGCTGCCCCCTCTGAATCCATGGTGGCTCCGCCAATGCACCTTTGCTCTGTTGTTGGTATTACATAACCATTCATGTGGTATTATGTTTTTGGATGTTTATGTTCCATAGACATTACTGTACATTTTGATATATTACATTTAAGATTCCACATGTTAGTCCATTCCTCTATTTTCTTTTAATTACTAAGCATTTGTTTTTGCCCTTCTAGAGGTATCAACCTTGTTACACATCTTTGTTTCATCTGAAAAAAGGTTTATCTTACATTTGAAAGCCACAACTAATATCACTAATGCATACAATAAACAAAACAGGACCCAGGACTGATCCCGGAGGTTCCCTACTGATGAATATAGGCCTTCATTTTCAGCTTACAACAATTACTACAATATTCTGTCTCTTGTTTACCCAAACTTTTATCCATTCCACTATGTTTGAGTAAACTTCAGGAAACTGCATGGACATAAGATTCACAGAAAGAACAGTTTGAGATTAAAGACAGATAATTAGGTAATAGACCTCTTTATCTGGAACAGGTGTGGCATCAACATCAGGTGTCCATGGTGCCATTTTGCGCAAAACCTCATTTTCATTGAATATTGCCTCCCGAAGAGAAATGCTGAGAGTCCTACCATACTCATAAGCTGCATTCAGTAAACGATTCCCAGAAGGTCTGTGAACACAAGCACATTATATAACATTACCACACTGTATTATGTAAATACGTCCACCGACGTCTGTGATAGTAATATACTAAATATGATGGCTGAGATCAGGATATGTAAGTACTGGGTGTATATTTATCAAGCTGAGGGTTTGAAAAAGTGCAGATGTTGGCTATAGAAACCAATCAGATTCTAGCTGTCATTTTGTACAATGTACTAAATAAATGATAACTAGAATCTAATTGGTTGCTATAGGCAACATTTCCACTTTTTCAAACCAGTAGCTTGATAAATGTACCCCCTGGAGTAGACATTGATATCAGTGACTGAGGACATCAATCTCTGTCATATGTTTTACAATGCACAGGGGATGCACAATGCCTGAGCAGCATGGCTGACATTTAACATAAAATTTCAATGTGTCAATAATATGAGCTAATTTTTGCCCATATTCATGATTAATTTGGTTGCCACACTCACCTCCACCCCAGACACACAATTGTACCATCTCTCATCCCTGTAGTAACCACCGTATTTCCATCTGAAGAAAATGCCAACGAGCAGATGCCCCCAGTGTGATATGAATGACAACATATCTGAGCAAAGATCTCCTGGAAATTAGAAGACAATGTGTAGCTTAGAAGGTATTCTGGAGAAGCTTGGTATCATTGTGAAGCACTGTAACCTTGTTCCTACATCAAATTTAATATTCAAAGTACTCAGCTCAAGTTCTCTGTGGTTACAAACAGTCCAAATTCTAAGTGTTGTCTTGCTAAGATGTACATTACTTAACTGGTATGCTAATTAATTAATAGATATTAGAGATGCATCACAGAAAAAATGTGTCTGTAATTGTTTAATTTCATAAAGTGTAATGTCTGGTATGCAGTTATTACTTCATGGCCTTCATGGGCTTTACACGTGGAACTTATATCTAGAATTTATTTCCTCCAACCGTTCCTTATCCTTGCCATTTTAAATTTAAAAAAAGCACTAAACTGGGGGTGTGGTGGAGCGGGGATTGGTGAGGACACATTATATCTTTGAATAAGATGGATGTACTTTAGATCAGCTCTGTTGCTCTCATATAACCTTCTTCTAACAAATATAAAACAGTGTGTGAAGACAGTGGGAAATTACAAGGAGGTGCCAGGGATTTTCAACACACCTAGGACAGTGATATTTCAAGGCTTTGTATATATCTGTGAACAGGTGAAACCAGTGTCATGGTTCTGTGCCCAGTTAGATAGCTATATAGCAAGCTTCTGGATTTCCAGAAGGTGGTAGAGGAAAGAATGTATCAACCACCTCAAGGCGGTCAGGGACACACTTATGGCTATGCAGCATAATCACTCGCCATTTGACACCAAATTAAGAATAGATTCTCGGCTTTGATGGAGGTTTAATTAATATAAATGTTGAAAGACAGTCATGGCTGCCAGCAGCTGAGATTTGTACAATGACTAATTAATCGTTCGTGTCTCCACCATCCACTGTCTCTCCTCATTCCATCTGTACCACACCACCAGTAGATGGATAGAAATGGCAGCTGTCAATGTCTGCTTTAATCTTGATGAGTGATAATGATTCAAACTTCCCCTCCAACAGCTTCAATTGTCATTCTGCTACCTTATGTACTAATTGTTCCCCACACAGGTTTGGGTTCCCGTCATTAAATGCAATTTATTTCCATCATGATCTCCTCAATGTACAGTTTTGTGTAATATGTCAGCACTGTATAGATAATATTGTGCTACTCTCCAAGAGGCAAAAGAAGTAGTTCAACCAAAAATCGGTACATGAAATTGCCAATATCAAGAAAAGTAAAACAATACCACAATAAATGCAAAAACATAATTGTTGCTGAACACTATTCTTTAAAAGAAATAAATAAAACTAGGTTGTACACATAAGTAACATGAAAGTGCAAATTATATTAAAAATGATTTTCTTTTTAGCATTAGTCACTATTATGATTGTCATCATCATGAACATATTTTATGTATATTACCCCACAGAATCTGCAGCATGCACAATTGGTCTATATGTGCGAAAACCAATAGACTTCTTTAATTAGCAAAAACTGTATTACCACGGAGTCCCAAACTGTTGTGTATATTTAAAGTTGATCATGCTGAGATAAATAAAGCCAAATATAGCCAATTTGTGTCATCTGTCGCCATTTCATATACCTTTCATTTGCAACATCTTTCACTTTCTATTCATAATTATTAACATTGAGAAAATACTTGGTTTTTGATCAATTTCCATGTAGCCATAAATTCTTATTACATTAGGTCTGCAACAATTGGCACTTATGGTCATTGTGAATATTTCCATTGAGTGTGTACTTGCACAATCACTGCCAAAGGTCTGGTTCAACGTACAGGTGGGCACAATATTCAGTCTGATATAGTAAGTATGCACATTGTGGCATACCCTGATGATACAATGGCTGCACCTACTGGTCATCAATCCATGACTATTCCCACAAGATCATTCACACTGTTATAAATGAAATACGGAAAATCTTCCAAGTTACAACATAATCGGTCATATTGTTTTTAAATATTTGTGTTTTGAGCATTTGTCATTTGCACTATTATTAAGGCATGTGCAGTGGAAACATGGGATTATGTGTTTAAGCAATAAGTAATTGTGGACATACAAAGATCTATTGCTGTTACCTTGGAAGGGAATTGTTTATCTGAGTAACAAAAATGACCTTTTCTATATATACTTACCAAGGTAAATGCATCTTGAAGATATAACATTCCATCACTTGCAGATATAGCCAACCACTTGTGATGAGGAGACAAGTAAAGAGAGCCAGGTCCCATATGACTCCCACGCACCTTCCTTTCTGCTTGGAGGACTTTAACTAGATCACCAGAGGCTTCCTAGAGACAAATGAGATGCGTTCACTAGCAGCACAATGTTTGCATTAACTGGTGTAGCTAATCTAATAGTGCATATAACAAAGTGCTCAAACACATAGTAACCAAACAGATAACGGTCTACTGGTAGTTCGATTAATGAAAGGAAATGGTTTATAGTTATCTATGTCTTGTAGTATTTACACCACCATAATAAAATACATAGAAACAGTGAAAACTAAAAACAAATTAGCATTGCCTGTTTCTGTATCATGGAAGATAAGTGGTCCCAGAAACTATTTTGAAAAAGGTTTTTAATCATTTCTTTATTGTATGCCATATTTTGTAATATGATTTGTCTTATGTAAGCGTATTTCTTACATACATTTGGGCCTTCCATATATTCTGTTTGTATGATCAGCTGTAAATAAAGTGTTGTCTGAATATATAGTTGACTAATATGGCTGATACTGCCATATACCAGTAGTAGCTAATGACAAAGCCTCAAAATGTGTTAGAATGTGTATGATGAATTTTTGAATAGGCAGCAGAAAACTATCATCAGGAGCATATATGAGACTAAAAGTGTCTACAAACCAAGCGCCTAAAAACGTATTTACTTGCCATATATTAAAAGTCAATAAGTTTCAGAGTAATAAGGTTTTGTACACACTGGCATTCATTATAAGCATTTAATGAGTGTTCTTAAAGATTACTAAATAGTTCAAGAAATAACATGAATGAATGGATCTGAACTCACACTTTCTGATATGCCTTCATTATACTTTTCATCAATTTTTATGCTGCCTTGCTGTGTTGAGAAGCATTAACGCTCGCTACAATACAATGCAGATCTAGCACACTGTGATGCAGGGGAACTTTCATAATATGATTTAAAAGTGAGGACAAAGTACAACGTTTCATTTCTGCTTTTAACTAGCGTTATTTTTCAGCATCTATCTCTACAAACTTACACAAAATGCACTTGTCTAGCTGGAAATGGCTGCACGTTAGATCTGCTCTGTGCCCTATCTCAAACATAATCAGCTTCTCACAAATATAAAATGGATAAAAATATGTGAAGGCAGTGGGAAATCACAAGGTGGTGCCAAGAAGTGTCAGCACACCAAGGACAACTGTCATTGCTCGTGCCATCTCTGCTCCTCCTTTGGTGATCTTAGTAGCCTCCTTGGTAGCAGCTGTCACAACTTCTGTGAACAGGGTGAACAAGTGTCCTGGCTCTGCGTCCAGCAGTGAGCATAAGGTCAAAGAAAAATACAGAGAGAACAGCTACTTTAAGCCTGTGGCTATCCATAGGAGTGCCTATGCAGTACAAGAGCGGAAACCTTTGGATATAAATGGGGAAAGACTATCATGGTTGCCAGTAGCTGAACTGTCTTGACTTTTATACAGTAACTGGTTCATCTTTCATGTCTCTACCTTCCAGTCACCAATGGTTGCTTTAATATTGGTGGCTGATAATGCTTCTGCCTTACAGAAATTACACATTATCCCTACCAACAGCTACAACTGTATTTTGCAACCTTATGTATAAATTGTTCCCCACACCTCTTCGATTGGAAACCTGCTTTGCCAGGGTCATCGTTTTATGCTATATATTTATATCATGATTTCCTCAATATACAGCACTGTGCAATATGCTGACATTTTATAAATAAATAAAGAATAATAATAATAATAATAATAATAAATAAAAATAATACATTTGTTTGGTGACAAATAAAAAATAAGAATAAACACCATTAATGTATAAAATATATAGTTAATAGTGTTATTATTTTGTTCCTTCCATTTTATTATGTTTATTTGTGTTAGTTTGCAAGGCTAATGTTATTGCATACTTGAATCCTCCTTTTAGCGCCATGGATAATCTATTTAAATAAAAAAAAGTGGAGCTGGAATCAACAAACACACAGTGAAGACAAAATCTAGTTCATTTTAATAAGGCACAAATCTATTTAAAATGTTGCCTGCAATAGAATAACAAATGAAACGAAAATGAATGGACTGAGATGGCAGGATATTTACAATGCAATGCTGATTAATGCTGTATTACATAAGAACATGCAATTGGAAGCAATAGTGGAATTTACAAATTATTGTAATGCTATGTTAAGCATGTAGAGCTCCCCCCATTTGTCATGCCAATCGTTTAACATGAATTTATACTGTTCTTATATATCCAGTTGTAGCATTGAGACATAAAGAGGGAGCATGGTTCTTGCATAATGTGAAGTTCTTATGTATCTGTCTGTGATATAAATGGTCTATATGCTAAAAGAACAATTAAAAAGAGTAAACCAAAAAGCATAAATTAATGTAGTAGCGACTTTTGATCCTCCTTTCTTGCAATGTGACATATAAGCTAGAAAACAATTCTATATTTGGCAAAGTAATACAGCTTTGACATTTTTCAATTAAACAATAGCCTAAAATACATTTACCTTTGGCAACAAAAACTTGTAAATAAGCGGGGAATCACTGCAGTACCCGTAGATTGAGCTGCCATTACTTCCGAGAACAGCTGAAAATAGAGGCTGTTCCACTTTGTATTGTTGCTTCTGGACCATGCTGTCTTTAAACATCCCACGCGGATCAATGTATTCAATAGAACCTATTAGTACAACAACCAGGAAACACTTCACCTTTCTGTGCACATTAGTTTCCCTAAACCCCTGTGACCTCTGGTGTATGACCACATTTACCAACAAGCATATATTTATAATATACCAATATAGCCTACTTGAAACAATAAAACACACTAGACACACACACATATACACACACACTCTCTGTAGCATTTACTTGATAATATTTGCAGAGACAGAGAAAACAGCTCTAGCTGGGTGCCTCCCTCCTCTTTCTCCTTCTCTTCCATGGTACACACAAGTGCCAGGGCTTTGATGTGTTGTGTGTCCACTGAGCTTAGTGATGACAGCGACAGAATGTGTCCACCAACCACTGTGAGAGAAAAGAAGATCTTCCTATATAAGTATACAATATTATGAAATGTGATAATTGGCTACTGACAATCAGTTACTGCTATCACAGCTGTCTATTTTAGTGTTTTAATAACTTGGCGCACACAGTATAAATGTGCAATAAACTATCCTGATTTGCATTGGCCAATCAGAGCTAATATATGAGTAACTGCTCACTTGTCCCAATTGCATCAGATGATTAAGTAAGCCATGCTGGTGTACACTAAGATGCATAATATAATGTGGTAGCCATCACTGGTCGCTGCACTGAAGTCCAATGCATCACACATCTTAACCATAACTGTAGGAGGGGTTTGTATAACAATGAATTGTGTGGGCCTTCCCAAGGCTCTTTTGATTGGTTAGTCTGGCAATAGATTGGCAAGGCTGGTAAATTTACATCTGTTAAATGGCTGGGCGTATGTGCTAATATAAGTAAACAGCAATAAAGAAGGCATAGTCACAAATTGGCCAAAATAAAATAAAAAGATCATGATTTGTAAATATTGTGGTGAACAACCAACTTACATTACTTTATTTTAATGGTGATACATTTGCTCTATTCATGTTACTAATATATGTTTAATAAATGCTTTAGGAACATTTCTCAGGTATATATATATATTCTGTTTTAACAAAACACTTTGCTTCTTTGATAATGTAGAAACTGAAAATCTGGAGCTGCAATTATAGAATTAGTTTTGATTGAATTGGAATTGGAATATCTAGTTATCATTTTATGAAATTAATCCTGAATTGAATTCCTACTAGTTTTCTGGAACCTTAATGGGAAGAAATACCAGCCTACCGTTCTGTCTGATTACTGCACACCAGGGGCCCATAACAGCATTGTGTAAGACAATGCCAACAAATACCAACAAACCCTTTAGGCAACACACTGAGGTTTATGATTTCCCACTTCGAGGGGGTAAAGACTATAGTATTCTTTGTCCAAAATATCTGCCTTCCATGACAGTACCCAATAGCCTCAATATACATACACCTCATATAATTATTTTCACTTCAATTAAAAGTTTCTAGTGTATGTGCCCCCCCCCCCTGTATGCAGTGCTATTGGATGTTTATTAAGCAACATAATTTCATTGATTTTATATAAACCTAGTTTGTTAAAGTAAGGGGCTCTCAGCTTAAAACTAAAAGTCATCTGTGTAAAGCCTATACAATACTGGTAGTTATCCTGTGTTCTATGAAACACTGGCCTTTCTACTAACTGCCAACCCCTATTTACATATTGCTCTCCATTTTCAAACTGGCGCTTGCTGTGCAAAGATAAGCATAAGTGCAGTTTAACGTACAATTTGTCTACTGCCCCACTGTACGCAGTTTTAAAATACCGTCGGCAATGTACACAGGAGCGGGAAATTAATCTGTATTTCAAAGTGCACTTTTATTAAGGACTGATGTTAGAATGCTTGCTTGATTACAGTAAGCAGTATCCGATCAATTAACAGCCATCACTAGGTATTACGTTTTCAAGATTAGAACTTCACAATCTACCATTTTTTTAAATATGTTTAATAATATTTCAGTATATTCTATTTATGGTTTGATAGCAAATGACATCTAGACCCCTACCTGTGTATCCAAGAACCTGGAATGAACTAGATGGTCTGGCATCTAAAATAAATATATGTCCATCAGCAGCTCCAGTCATGAGAAAATTGCCTTTTTGATCAAAACTATGAAATAAAACAACAAGTGTGTAAAAACCATGTTCTTATCTGCATTTGTGTATTAGTAAAAGTTGAAAGAGATTACAATTTCCTCATTGGCGAGAAAAGGTTTGTTGACACCCATGGTTAAAATACCAAACCTGACCCATCACTGTAGGCCTGCACACATCCACATAGCGTACCTACAAGGTTGCATAGTAAATATGATCCTTTTGTGTGCTACCGAACAGCTCTCTTTTTGACACTCTGAAGCAGGGTAAAAACTGATTATGTCTACTCCATGCCCCCCAAGTAGCAGCTGATTGTTCTACCTATCCATCAGCTCTGCCCTAAATTTCCTATTATTGCTGGCGTTTTTCATCATAGAATCATGTTTTCTTAAAAGGTTTTTCCCACTATTGGCTATCCCCAACTCCTTTACCTTTTATGTAGCACTAATGTACGGATGTCCAATTGGGCTATCCCTGTTAGAGGAGAGGGAGAGGAGGTGTCAGTATTGGGGAGGGGACTAAGCTCACAATTCTAACTTCTCAGGCTGGACGTGTAGTGACTGCGGCACCTGATTGGACAGCATCCATGGACATGCAACCAGATACCTTCTTTCTTAGTAGTCTGCAATCACCGACAGCTCCTCTACTCAACCTGATGACAACCATGGCGCTACGTCTGCTCAGGTTGAGTAATGGCTGTCGTGCTGGAGGATACCTCCAAAAGTGTTAAATTGAGTCATGAGTGTAAGTAAAGTAGGATGTTGTTCAGTAGTGGGTATTGTATTTATTAAGAATAAAATTTTAATTCTAGCAACTCTGTAAAATCCCACCCACACTGAATTTTGCTGTTTTTTAGGCCTGCACAAAATAAAAATTAAAAAGTTATGGTTACATCTTCTACTTATTAATGAAGACCCCCATCTAATCAGAGCCGGATTAAGGGAATGGAGGCCCCTGGGCTAAGAGGGCCTCCATTCCCCCGTGAGGGCCCCCCTGTGATCTGAGCCCCCCCCCCCCCCCCGGTGAGCCGAGCCACCCCCAAGGCGCTTACCTCCTTCTCCTGGCATTGCAGTCCTTCCCCGGCGCGCTGTATGCTCTTTACTGAGGAGCTCTCGTGAGAGTGAGACTCACGAGATCTCCTCAGTAAGGAGACTACAGCGCGCCGGGGAAGGACCGCAGTGAAAGTGCTCAGCAGCACTGATCGCGCCGGGGGCGCCCCCACCCCCGACCGATCAATACTGCTGCTGAGCACTTAAAAGGGCCCCCTGGATGCTCGAGGCCCCTGGGCTGTAGCCCAGTTAGCCCTATGGTTAATCCGGCCCTGCATCTAATATACCAAAGGATAAATCAAAATAAGAAAAACTGATCATTTTTATACAGTGAAATCTACCCTGCTCGAACTTTAAATGCTGCAATAGACAAGGGGGACATTTATGAAAACTCTTCTGCAGCTAGGTATGTAGAAAAAATGGTGTTGCCTATAGCAACCAATCAGAGCCTAGCCGTCATGTTTCTTGTAGTTTAGAAAATGAAGGCAGACATTGCAATAGTTATGGGCAACATCATCTTTTCTACAAAGTTACCTGTAGAACAGTTTTGTCCTGCATGGTATATAACAGTGGTGGAACTACCTCCACTGCAGGAGACTGCGGCTGCTACAGGTCCCAGAGGTATGCAGGGGAGATACGGCAATGCCAGACCACCCTCCCAAAGCCCCCACTCTACTCTTCTGAGCATGTGCAAGGACTGGTGCATGCACTGTAATGCCCCAAAATGGAGCAAAGTTGGGGCCAGGGGAGGGGCTGCTCAGGCATCGCTGAACCCTCCCCTAAATTCTGTTATGGGACACGGTATAGTATGGAAAGAAATTGGGATGAAATCCTGGTTGTGTCAGTGAAAGGATATAGTAACTCACTGCATGTGTTGCACAGGGACATGATAAAGTCGTTTTCTTTTAACTATTCGAGGAGCTTTAACTTTCACAACATCAATGAAAAAAATGTGTCCGCTGTTGCTTCCAATAGCTACATAATGAGATGATGGGCAGCACGCCATGCAAGTGGCCTAAAGGAAAAAAAAACATTAGGATTATTATGTTGTAAAGTTCATGTGGATGTGGAGAAGAATCAGCATGTCAAGGATACAGTACAATACACTCAAGAGCATCACATGCGCTCTGTACTACAGACTGATCATGGTACAAAGTGGAGTTACACGAGAATAGTAACCCAAATAGCTCTCCTACAGTAAAATGACCAAATACCTGTATATCAAGACACAGAGTGGAGATGTTTGCTCCATCCTCCAGGGACCACAGCTGCACTCTTCCTGACCTTCCCACACTCTAGGAAAATATGCAGATAAATAAAATAAAGATAAGTTTAGATGAATATGTAGGTGCTGCCTAGCCTAACCCATTCAATCTTTGTATTACACAGCTGTCCCTCTCTTTATTCTATATAATGTCAGCTTTGCATTACAACCTAGCTTTCAATTCATAACAAGTCCATCTAATAACCCCCTTGTACATTTTGGAAATGACATAGGTCATAATTAAAGAAATTTGTTTATACAAAAGTACCTAATACTTGTTAAACGATAATACATAATAGTTGACACTCTCCTTGTCACAATCTTGCATGAAATTGCTCTGCACATGCCCAGAAAGTGGGCACACACATATGCACCTATGGAGAGTTGCGCAATTTTGGCGCTGCGTCTGTAGTGGTGGAACGGGGGGGGGGGGGGGGGGGGGGGAAGGTATGTTCTAATGTTGACCAAGTACAGTAAAGGTGTGTTTACAGAAATTCAGCTAATGAAGACCTGCCAAAATACACGTGTACGACCCTTTTAAAATGTAACTTCTGCACCTGATATAGGCAAGGTGCAAATATTCGCTGATGATTGAGACTTATCATAAACCAGGCACATATGCCGCTGAGGCAGAGGTGGACGCATCTCGAGATGTGTACAGCCTTCCACATAGGCAGAAACACTCTAGTTTTCTGTGCTCTTTTTTAAGAGTAATTTACTCCCATTTTGTAGCCAACTCTTCATCAGCCTCAATATGGCTCAACAATTCTAAAATTGAAAATGAAATTAGCATGCGCAATATATCAGTACAACCTGTTATTACATGGGCATTGAAGAGATATTACATATTAATCCTAGGGGATGACATTTGTATTGCATTGTTGGCTACAAGAAAAGGAAAAGAATTGCTCACCAAGCAGTGATTGTTTCCATTTGTCAAAAGGTCTGCAGCGATTAATTCCTTATCATACGCATTTAATATTTTAAACGGGTCTCCAGACTTTTTGTGTGGATATATAAATACAGAACCCTAAAACAAAAACAGTTAATGACAGTGAAAGGCAATATTTGCTATGTGTACCATTACATTACACGTGGGACATAGAGACGACAAATAGTGACAAATGTATGGTCGATTTTTATGAACAATAAAACAACAGCAATGTTGAGAACTGACAGATAGTTTTGAAGCAAAATGCTCACTTTGCACTTTATGTTGAGAGGCCAATCAGACATATCTTTGCTATTGCTCTATGTGCAAGGAGTTTAATGTGATCTAACCCTCCTCTACACTTTCCTATCAACCTTCTAAATCATTGCTCTGTTAAATACATATTGTTTAGTTTATTAAAGAAAATGCAGTAACCTTGCATGATTGTATTTTTTCTGTTCAGAGAAAAATCTCAGATAATAAACATTTTTACATAACACCTCTCTAGCAGTCCACCTTCTAACTGGGATACAAGGATGCTTGCTGGACTGCTGTATATTAAGGTTTTAAATAAAGTAGTTTTGACATTACTATACAGTATAGGAAAGCCTTTGTACTTATCAGGCACATTCCACATTTTAAAAATGTCACAATGAATGCCTCGCACCATCCCTTATCTGAGCTGTGGGTGCCCCTTTCTTGGAGCTCCATTCTGCTGTGCTGTCTTGCTCCCCATAAAGGGGTGGGTCACAGCAGTGCTTTGCATTAGGCCTGTAGAAGGCCTCTTTATCAAAGTCCAACTGATTTCGGCAGTAACTAATAGTTTTTATCGCCACATATCGCAGGAATAAAAAGTATAGTTTTGCCACCAATTATGAAAGTTATCCTTGCGCAACAGCACCAGCGAAAAGTGCCGAGACATTTCTCCCCAAGAGTAACATTTGCTGCTGCCTTACCATTGTGGTTCTCTTCCTTGTCTTTGAAGGGCTTACAGTGTTTCAGCACCTTCGACAGTGGCGGTGACTGAGAAATCTGAGAGCTGGGCTGTGAAAACACTGTTAAAGTGAGTAGCAAAGCAGTTTTGCCAGCTTTTCAAGACCAGGCTCAGACCCAAACTTGTAATTTTTTTTAGGCTCTCTGAGCAAAAAGAATCTTGAATCATTGGACTGCATCAAAATGCTTGGTCACACATGGCAATAGGTTTGCACAACTTTTTCTTTGATTGATTGATCTTGGACAAAATGCTTTCACCTGACAACCTCTGGATGTCCCTGGTTTGTATGCACACTAAATAAGTGATAACAGCCACTAGACTATAAACTAGAAAGAGCTGCACACCATCTGGAGGTGTGGACCTGAAGGTTAGACAAACCGTTGCAAAACCAGAAACAAAGAGTTTGATGTATGACTTTGAATTAACATTGATGGGGTGTTGTATGGTGTAGGCAAGCAGGATGTTCAGACAATTTTTGATCATAGTGTTAGATACAGTGAACATGTAATGCAACATATTTATCTTTCATGCCGAGAGCCTCTCAATTGCCTTCTTCAGGTTGCCATAGGTGCCTTTGCCTTTTCAGCAGAAACATAACATAATGCATACACTCAGTGGAGGTTTATGATCTGATCTGCCAGCGAGGTTAGATCATATTCAACCTGATCTCAGTTCAAAAATGTGATCAGTAGTGTAAGACACAGTAATTTTGTATGGCGCATCTTTGTTGTGCATTTTTCATTTCCTTCCTGCTTGTGACTCTCAGGTGAGACCTCACTCCAGAGTCATTGGCACTGTCAGTGCCTTGCCTACGGACCTGGATTGTGTGATATTGGGAAACTTGTTGGGTTCCTGTGAGCCAAGCTGGGCTCTGATATCTACATTCCTGATCAACGCATTCCACAGTAGGAGTTAACTTTACATAAGATAAAAATCTAAACTTTTCACCTCTTGTTAAATTGACACTTTTCACCTACTCCATAGAGTTTTATGGAGACAGCAATACTTGGCAAAATCGAGGTTAGCACCAGAGGAACTTTGATAAATCTACTGAAGTGAAAAATAAGCCTTTTGCTGGCAAAGGGTGATGCTTCTCTCCCACCCACTAATAAACAGACCCCTTACAATGTAATTACATTGGTGCCTAAAGTGGTACAATGATGAGTCAGGATATTGGATAGGGTACTCTTTGTGGTTTACTCTGATTTGGCTATCCTTTAGGGAGGTCCAATTTCAATAGTGCAGAGGAAGGGGGTTCCTATGGTAAAACTCCCACATTTCTGTTAAAGTTAAGATAAAATCAATTTTTACAAACATGTTTTTAAAAGGTGTAATTCTTCTCCTGTGGTCTTTTTATATTAAAGTTACCTGAATCTGTTGAACATGTTATCTGTTCTATACTGTTTTCAGGAACCAGATATGCTTATGAGCATGGCCTAATTAAGATTTATGGGGGTCTCTGGGCTAGCAACTTGTGGGGACCCCCTACCACAGTAATTTACCTAAAGGAGCACTCCTGGCTAAAGACAAATTTTAACTGAGCTGCTAATCTCCTTAGTGTTACTGGGCAGCACGGTTGCTTAGTGGTTAGCACTTCTGCCTCACAGCACTGGGGTCATAAGTTCAATTCCCAACCATGGCCTTATCTGTGTGGAGTTTGTATGTTCTTCCCATGTTTGTGTGGGGGTGCTCCGGTTTCCTCTCACACTGCAAAAACATACTGGTAGGTTAATAGGCTGCTATTAAAAATTTACATTAGTTTCTCTCGGTCTGTGTGTGTGTATGTTAGGGGATTTAGATTGTAAGCTCCAATGGGGCAGGGACTGATGTGAATGAGTTATCTGTACAGCGCTGTGGAATTAGTGGCGCTATATAAATAAATAGATGATGATGAATGTACCAATAGGAGCTTGCTATTTTCTAGTCCATGCAGTCACCCCCTTATTTTGTTGTCCACTAATGTTGCTGTTCTGGGGGTAGGAGACCAACTAGTTTGTAGTGATACTACTGTGTGGGGGCTCTAGGGCTAGTGCCCAGGTTGTCCCTCCTATAATCTGGCTATATTTAGAAGGGTGATGCTTCTCTTGCATCACTTAGTGGCAACATTAAGCTAGAGCTTGTGTCATTATTTTCATAGAGTCCTAGGTAGCAGAATGTTTTGTCCTATATCAAAACCACTTTTGTTGTGTGAGTGGCTATAGCTATGATAGAGAGGTGAAGAAATATATTAAAAGTTATTAAAAGAGAGCTTAAGTAGAAACTCTGGTCAGTACATTTAACTTTTAGGCTTCAAATATGAATAGATCTATTTTTGGTTTTAGATTTGACTGTATTAAACGGTAAGCTAATTGCGCATTTGCATGAATTTTCAAATATGCTAGACCACAATTTATTAGTGCAGGCCTGCTTAGTTACACTGTACTGGAAGATCTAATTTTAAGGCAAAGTGGGCTGCTGTAGATGAAGACCACACTAACGTTGTCACTGCTGTTTTTCAGCAGTGAGTGGACTAGACATGTCAACATCATGGGTCTATAAAGTTTAACAACACAGGGCCTGATTCATTAAGGAAAGTTAAGTAAAAAATTGAGTAAGTAGTCTCCTGGGCAAACCCATGTTACAATGCAAGGGGTGCACATTAGTGTTCTCTTTTTTTCACATAAGTAAAATACTGTCTGTTTTCTCATATAGATTACAAATACTTGATAGCTTATATGTACACTGAAATTTAAAGTTGATATTTGTGTGCTACATGGAAAAACAGACCGTATTTAACTTATGCACCCCTTGCATTGTAACATGGTTTTGCCTAGGAAACTACTTTCTCAATTTTTTACTTAACTTTCCTTACTGAATCATGCCCATAGACACCAGTCCTGCATTAATTTTGGCAGACTAGCTTAGAATCTTATGTAGATGGCTCAGAAACTTTCTACAAAGATGGCTACGCAAAAAGCAAGTCAGGTCCATGTGAACCCTCCTTATGTTCAGCATGAACCAAGCATAAGATTGGTGTAGGAAGGAGGGTTTTGGATTCTTAGAGCACTGGGCTGATTTCTCGGTCAGTTGCCATCTTTATCGTCGTGATGGATTGCACCTGAATGAGGAGGGGGCTGCAGTGCTAGGGGAGAGGATGGTTAGAAGGTTGGAGGAGATTTTAAACTAGGCTCCGGGTGGGAGGGGCAAGCAAGTATTTATGGGATAGACATTGAGAGTAGTAAGGAGGAATTTAACAAGAGTAAAGGGGGTGGAGAGGGGGGAAAGGGATGCATAGCCGATAAGGAGCGGCCCTTTTTAAAGCAAAAAGAAATACCTAAGGGAGGCAATAGACTTAAGTGTATGCTTGCAAATGCAAGAAGCCTGACAGGTAAAATGGGGGAGTTAGAACTAGTAGCAATGAATGAGCAGTATGATATTATAGGTATTACTGAGACCTGGTGGGATGATACACATGACTGGGCAGTCAACTTGGAAGGCTATTCTCTCTTCAGGAGGGATAGGGTAAATAAAAGGGGAGGAGGAGTATGTCTTTATATTAAGCCAGAATTAAAACCAAGTATTCAGGAAGTTATATACGAGAATATTGGTGATAATATAGAGGCATTGTGGGTGGAAATATCCAGCGGAGGAAAAAGTTCAGAGAAGTTGCTGATAGGGATATGCTATAAACCGCCAGATATTAGTACGATTGAGGAAGCCCAACTTCTACAGCAAATTGAAAAGGCTACACAACTAGGTCAAATTTTAATTATGGGGGATTTTAATTATCCGGACATTGATTGGAGTACTGAGACCTGCGGTACAGCGAGGGGAAATAGGTTTCTGAGCACGCTAAAAGACCATTACATGTCCCAATTAGTTGAGGAACCAACTAGGAACCGGACTATACTGGACCTAGTAATAACAAACAATGTAGACGTAATATCAAAATTTTCAAGTAAAGGAGCACTTGGGAAACAGTGATCATAATATGGTCTCATTTGAAATTAGTTTCCAGAAACAACAGTATAAGGGATCAACTAGGACTTTAAACTTTAAAAAGGCAAATTTTAATATGCTAAAGGAGTCTATAAAGAGCATAGACTGGGACAAAGCCTTTGAAGGAAAAAATACGGAAGAAATGTGGGCTGTCTTTAAAATGTTGTTGAAAACATACACGTATAAGTTCATTCCTATAGGAAATAAATGTAAAAGAATTAAGTCTAAACCAATGTGGCTAAATAAAAAGGTAAGGGAAGAAATGCAAAGGAAGAAGCGTGCATTTAAATTGTTTAAGTCTGAAGGGTCAGAGGAGTCCTTCCATAGGTACAAGGAATGTAATAAAACATGCAAAAAGGAAATTACATTGGCTAAATTAGAAAATGAAAGGCACGTTGCAAAAGAAAGTAAGACAAACCCCAAAAAGTTTTTTAAGTATATAAATGGCAAAAGGATTAAAAAAGATAATATAGGACCACTAAGAAGTGAGATGGGTGAATTGATAAATGATACTAAGGAAAAAGCAGAGATATTAAACACGTTCTTTTCTTTAGTATTTACCAGAGAGGAACAAATGGCAGGAGTAATACATAAAAATGGAAATGAAACCATGCCATTAATTAATACTTGGTTGTCAGAGGAAGAAGTCCGAAGGCGACTGAAGAATATTAAGATAAATAAAGCTCCAGGTCCAGATGGCATACACCCAAGGGTCCTTATGAAATTAAACTCGGAAATAGCTAGACCGCTATTCTTAATTTTCAGAGATTCAATCTCATCAGGCTCAGTACCAAGGGATTGGCGAATAGCAGATGTGGTGCCGTTGTTTAAAAAGGGGACGAGATCACAACCAGAGAATTATAGACCTGTAAGCCTGACATCAATAGTGGGGAAACTACTGGAAGGTATTTTAAGGGACAGTATTCAGGATTACTTGGTACGCAATAAAATTATTAGTGGGAATCAACATGGATTTGTGAGGGATAGGTCATGTCAAACTAATCTAATTAGTTTCTACGAGGAAGTTAGTGGGAACTTAGACCAGGGCAGGACAGTAGATGTGGTCTACTTAGATTTTGCAAAGGCCTTTGATACAGTGCCACACAAGAGGTTGGTTTACAAAATAAGGGAACTGGGTCTAGAAATCAAAATTTGTACTTAGATCCAAAAACTGGTTAGAGAATAGGGAACAGAGAGTTGTGATAAATGGAACATTTTCTAATTGGTCAAAGGTCTTAAGTGGAGTTCCTCAAGGTTCCATGCTGGGACCACTCCTTTTTAATATATTTATTAATGACCTTGGTGATGGTTTAGAGAGTAAAGTTTCTATTTTTGCAGATGACACTAAACTCTGTAAGGTAATAAAATCAGAGCAAGATGTAGCTTCTCTACAGAGGGACTTAAATAAACTGGAGGATTGGGCGGCTAAATGGAATATGAGGTTTAACACAGATAAATGTAAGGTTATGCATTCAGGGATCAAAAACAAGAA